>NW_025534085.1:182500-282791 GCF_020615455.1 Coregonus clupeaformis | reverse complement strand
TTTGTGATTGTTTATTTCACTTGCTTTGTCAATGTTAACATATGTTTCCCATGTCAATGAAACCCCTTTGAATTGAACTGAGAGAGAGAGTGAGAGAGAGAGAGGGGGGGAGGGGCAAAAGAGAGGAGAAATGAACATCAACATCACCTTCCATGATGTGATAGAGAAGATAGGCTTAAAGTTGGTGTGGTGCAACAACACACGTGATGTGATGGGGAAGATAGGCTTATAGTTGGTATGATGCAATAACACCCATGTGTACACACATTCCCCTTCCGTGGAAAGGTGAACCTCTCTTTGCAGATGAGTTTATATATAATTTAATACCTTTGCTTTTGTCTGTTTTTGAAATCATTCATTTCATAGGTCAGAGGTCAAGCTGAGCCGTCAAGCTGAGCCGTACCAGAGTGGAAGAGCGGAAAAGGTTACTGGTTGTGATGACATCACTGGTTAGAAGTCAGTTATGAAAAGATATTCAGTTGACTGCGTGTTAGTCTGTCAGCCCTATCTCTTTTGACATCTCCCTCTCTCTACTCCTCTTCTCTCTCACTCTCCATCTCCCTCCCTCCTCCTCTGTCCCATAGCCACAGGAAGTAGTTTGGGGGTGTAGAAATACAGCTAAACCTAGGTATGGCTAAATGGGGTTTGTAGAAATACAGCTAAACCTAGGGTATGGCTAAATGGGGTGTGCAGAAATACAACTAAACCTAGGGTATGGCTAAATGGGGTGTGGAAGAAATACAACTAAACCTAGGGTATGGCTAAATGGGGTGTGTTGAAATACAGCTAAACCTAGTGTATGTCTGAATGGGGTGTGTAGAAATACAGCTAAACCTAGGGTATTGCTAAATGGGGTGTGTAGAAATACAACTAAACCTGTGTATGGCAAAAGGGGGTCTCTATCTCCCCTCCCCTCCCCTCCTCCCTCCCTCCCCCTCCCCTCCTCTCTCCACCTACGCTCTCCCTCCGCCCCCCACCCATCCTCTCTCCTCCGCCCCATCTCTCTCTGCTCATCTCTCGCAGCCCTTTGACATCTCCCTCTCTATCTCCCCTCCCGTCCTCTGTCCCCTCTTCTCTCTCTCCACTACCCTCCCCCTCCTCTCACTCTCTCTCTCTCTCTCTCTCTCTCTTCCTGACATATAGCATCAGGCTTGTTGAGCTTGACTCAGTTGACGTGGTAACAGACCTCTAGCCACCCCCTTCCCCTTGCTCGATTGAACCTTTAATAAACCTTTATTTAACTAGGAAAGTCAGTTAAGAACAAATTCACATTTACAATAATGGCCTACCCAGGCCAAACCCTCCCTAACCCGGACGATGCTGGGCCAATTGTGCGCCGCTCTATAGGACTCCCAATCCCGGCCGGTTGTGATATAGCCTGGGATCGAACCCGGGTGTGCACTGACGCCTCTAGCACTACGATGCAGTGCCTATGATCACTGCGCCTCTCGGGAGGCCATAGAAACATAAGACGAATATTAAATAGATACATCATATATACTCTCATTCATTTCCATAGGGACAGATACAATCAATCATTGACACACTGAATATACAACATCACATACACCATCACACCTTAAATGACATTAGTGCCTGTCCCCAGATGGACAGTTATTGTCACGCCCTGGCTCTGGGGACTCTTTAATGTTGAGCCAGGGTGTGTAGGTTTCATTGTTTAGTTTTCTATGTTTGTGTTCTAGATCGTTTAGATCTATGTTGGCCAATAGGTGGTTCCCAATCAGAGGCAGCTGTAGCTCGTTGTCTCTGATTGGGGACCATACGGCAGCCTGTTTGGCACTGTTATTTTCAGGGATCTTGTTCCGTTTGGTTTGTGTTATGACCTAGGACTTCACGTATCGCTTTGGCTTATTGTTTTGGTTCGTGTGTGTACTAAATAAAGTATGTATCGCCTATATCGCTGCGCCTTGGTGCGCTTCCGTCCAACGATCGTGGGACAGTTATGCTACAGTAAATTACATTTACTGGTGATTACATCATTGTCCTGCTTTAAGACAGATTTTACTGTCTGCATCCAGTTGCATGTTATTTACTAACCCTGCAAATGATCATATATCTTGGCAATATCAAAACATATGCTCCAGAACAGGATCATCAATATCACTGCCGGTATCATATCTGTCTCTAACTGGGGCTCCACTGAGCTATACAAGTCTACTGTCATGAAGAGTGGACTGAAGAGTGGAAAATACTGCTAGGCTATATGATTTCTATCTCATTAGTTCCTTACTTCAATGATAAAAGAATAATAATATGCCATTTAGCAGACTCTTTTATCCAAAGCGACTTACAGTCATGCGTGCATCCATTTTTGTGTATGGGTGGTCCCGGGGATCGAACCCACTGGCTCCACTAGGCCCTCTCATGATGTGAGAGATAAACTTCTGACAACTTATCTTGGATCAGTGGTTGAGCCCAGCTAAACACAGCAAACTGATCTGTCTTGCAGCAATGTTTCACATAGTGTGTTATATAATATCACCTCTAACTTTCTACTGCTTGAGTTCACCTCATATAGAATATTGGCTTAATGTTCCTTAATGTTCCAGGCAGTGAAAATACTTTAATCTTTCTTTTATCAGTTTATTTCATTTCCTTTGCCATTTGTACTTCTACTTTTTGCACAGACAGCTCACACTCTCCTACACACACCAGCTGGCTGAGAGGGACCTAGTGGAGCTGGCTTGCTGAGAGGACCCTAGTGGAGCCACCTGGCTGAGAGGACCCTAGTGGAGCCACCTGGCTGAGAGGGCCCTAGTGGAGCCACCTGGCTGAGAGGGCCTAGTGGAGCCACCTGGCTGAGAGGGCCCTAGTGGAGCAACCTGGCTGAGAGGGCCTTAGTGGAGCCACCTGGCTGAGAGGGCCTAGTGGAGCCACCTGGCTGAGAGGGCCTTAGTGGAGCCACCTGGCTGAGAGGGCCTAGTGGAGCCACCTGGCTGAGAGGGCCTAGTGGAGCCACCTGGCTGAGAGGACCCTAGTAGAGCCACCTGGCTGAGAGGACCCTAGTGGAGCAACCTGGCTGAGAGGGCCTTAGTGGAGCCACCTGGCTGAGAGGGCCTAGTGGAGCCACCTGGCTGAGAGGGCCCTATTGAGCCACCTGGCTGAGAGGACCCTAGTGGAGCCACCTGGCTGAGAGCATCCTAGTGGAGCCAGCTGGCTGAGAGCACCCTAGTGGAGCCAGCTAGTTTATATTTCATTTACAGTGTATTGACCGACGGCCTATACAGGTCAGGACTGATACACTCATTTTTATTTTTTGTTTTTTTATATAGTTAAATTATTAACATTTCAAATGACTTTCTCTTTTGAAACTTTTGTGTGTTTAAAGTTTACTGTTTGTGATTGTTTAGTTCACTTGCTTTGTCAATGTTAACATATGCTTCCCATGTCAATGAAACCCACTTTGAATTGAACTGAGAGAGAGAGTGAGAGAGGGGGAGGGGCAAAAGAGAGGAGAAATGAACATCAACATCACCTTCCATGATGTGATGGAGAAGATAGGCTTATAGTTGGTATGGTGCAACAACACACGTGATGTGATAGGGAAGATAGGCTTATAGTTGGTATGATGCAATAACCCCATGTGTACACACATTCCCCTTCCGTGGAAAGGTGAACCTCTCTTTGCAGATGAGTTTATATATAATTTAATACCTTTGCTTTTGTCTGGTTTTGAAATCATTCATTTCATAGGTCAGAGGTCAAGCTGAGCCGTACCAGGAGTGGAAGAGTGGAAAAGGTTACTGGTTGTGATGACATAACTGGTGAGAAGTCAGTTATGAAAAGATATTCAGTTGACTGCGTGTTAGTCTGTCAGCCCTATCTCTTTTGACATCTCCCTCTCTCTACTCCTCTTCTCTCTCACTCTCCATCTCCCCTCCCCTCCTCCTCTGTCCCATAGCCGCAGGAAGTAGTTTGGGGGTGTAGAAATACAGCTAAACCTAGGGTATGGCTAAATGGGGTGTGTAGAAATACAGCTAAACCTAGGGTATGGCTAAATGGGGTGTGTAGAAATACAGCTAAACCTAGGGTATGGCAAAATGGGGTCTCTATCTCCCCTCCCCTCCCCTCCCCTCCCCTCCCCTCCCCTCCCCTCCCCTCTCTCTCCACTACGCTCTCCTCCGCCCCCCACCCATCCTCTCTCCTCCGCCCCATCTCTCTCTGCTCATCTCTCGCAGCCCTTTGACATCTCCCTCTCTATCTCCCCTCCCGTCCCGAGAAGGGGAGAAGAGGAGAGGGGGGAGAAGAGGAGAGGGGGAGAAGAGGAGAGGAGGAGAAGAGGAGAGGGTGGAGAAGAGGAGAGGGGGAGAAGAGGAGAGGAGGAGAAGAGGAGAGGGTGGAGAAGAGGAGAGGGGGAGAAGAGGAGAGGGGGAGAAGAGGAGAGGGTGGAGAAGAGGAGAGGGTGGAGAAGAGGAGAGTGGGGAGAAGAGGAGAGAGGGAGAAGAGGAGAGGGTGAGAAGAGGAGAGGGGGGAGAAGAGGAGAGGGTGGAGAAGAGGGGAGGGTGGAGAAGAGGAGAGAGGGAGAAGAGGAGAGAGGGAGAAGAGGAGAGGGTGGAGAAGAGGAGAGAGGGAGAAGATGAGAGGGGGGAAAGAGGAGAGAGGGAGAAGAGGAGAGGGGGGAGAAGGGTAGACGTTTTTCTCTCATAGTTCCACCCATGGGACTATACCTTCTGTTATCAACAACAAGTGTAAAACTGGACCATGTGACAGTTTGGACCAAGGTAGCCTTGTGGTGGACCAATGTGGTTGATTAACAGAGCATCTGGGTGTGTACCAATAATATCTCCTTTCTCCTGAAGTAAGCACTTGCTCTCTATTTCCAATAATTTAAATGCATTGGATTGGTGGAGGCAGGTACACAACTTTCACTGGGACCTCCCCACATTCTGAAATTGCATTACGTAAGGTGTGAATCTTGACATCTCTGATCTGCATAATAAAAAAATCCCCATCAAAAGCTGTCAATTTAAGCTAGAGATATCAGGTGTTTTGCATGGGCTGTGTCTCAATCCACCACATTCGCCTATGGCGGCCTTCCGCATCTGCAGTGGAAGGTCGCCAAGCTACAGCGGTGTTTGTCAGACCATGAGACATCCCGAAAATATGTCTTCTCACAAAAACTTCTGTAGCGAACACAATGGTGTTCTCTGTTTCGCTCTATGACCCCCACTAGTGTCACGGGACTCGATTGAAGGTGTCCAATACAAATGAATGTAAATATGGAGGTAGATTTGTGCCCCCAAAAATAAAGGGTTAAATGTGTACAAATAATACAGTCCCAAAATAAATCACAAGGAATAAGGTTTTAAAGCTCAAGAAATACAGTATATACAGTATATACACTACCTTTCAAAAAGTTTGGGGTCGCTTAGAAATGTCCTTGTTTTCGAAAAAAAAGCACTTTTGTTGTTCATCAAATTGATAGGAAATACAGTGTAGACATTGTTAATGTTGTAAATGGCTATTGTAGCTGGAAACAGCAGATTTTTTATGGAATATCTACATAGGCGTACAGAGGCACATTATCAGCAACCATCAGTCCTGTGTTCCAATGGCAAGTTGTGTTTGCTAATCCAAGTTTATCATTTCAAAAGGCTAATTGATTATTAGAAAACCCTTTTGCAATTATTGTTAGCACAGCTGAAAACTGTTGTGCTGATGAAAGAAGCAATAAAACTGTCCTTCTTGAGACTAGTTGAGTATCTGGAGCATCAGCAATTGTGGGTTCTATTACAGGCTCAAAATGGCCAGAAACAAAGAACTTTCTTCTCAAACTCTTCAGTCTATTCTTGTTCTGAGAAATGAAGGCTATTCCATGCGAGAAATTGCCAAGAAACTGAAGATCTCGTACAACGCTGTGTACTACTCCCTTCACAGAACATCGCAAACTGGCTCTAACCAGAATAGAAAGAGGAGTGGGAGGCCCCGGTAAACAACTGAGCAAGAGGACAAATACATTAGAGTGTCTAGTTTGAGAAACAGACGCCTCACATGTCTTCAACTGGCAGCTTCATTAAATAATACCCGCAAAACACCGGTCTCAATGTCAAAAGTGAAGAGGCGACTCCGGGATGCTGACCTAGGCAGTGGCAAAGAAAAAGTCCAGTGTCTGTGTTCTTTTGCCCATCTTAATCTTTTATTTTTTATTGGCCAGTCTTAGATGTGGCTTTTTCTTTGCAACTCTGCCTAGAAGGTCAATACTGGTACATAGTTCCTCTGTGGAGATGGGAGAACCTTCCAGAAGGACAACCATCACTGCAGCACTCCACCAAGCAGGCCTTTATGGTAGAGTGGCCAGACGTAAGCCACTCCTCAGTAAAAGGCACATGACAAATGGCACCTAAAGGACTCTCAGACCATGAGAAACAAGATTCTCTGGTCTGGTGAAGCCAAGATTGAACTCTTTGGCCTGAATGCCAAGTGTCAAGTCTTGAGGA
This sequence comes from Coregonus clupeaformis, assembly GCF_020615455.1. Classification (NCBI taxonomy): domain Eukaryota; kingdom Metazoa; phylum Chordata; class Actinopteri; order Salmoniformes; family Salmonidae; genus Coregonus; species Coregonus clupeaformis. Next base: position 276,333 of record NW_025534085.1, on the reverse strand, counting down.
AACCTGGCACCATCCCTACGGTGAAGCATGGTGGTGGCAGCATCATGATGTGGGGATGTTTTTCAGCGGTAAGGACTGGGAGACTTGTAAGGATCGAGGGAAAGATGAACATAGCAAAGTACAGATAGATCCTAGTGGAGCCGGCTGGCTGAGAGGGCCCTAGTGGAGCCACCTGGCTGAGAGGGCCCTAGTGGGACCAGCTGGCTGAGAGGGCCCTAGTGGAGCCACCTGGCTGAGAGGGCCCTAGTGGAGCCAGCTTGCTGAGAGGGCCCTAGTGGAGCCGGCTTGCTGAGAGGGCCCTAGTGGAGCCACCTGGCTGAGAGGGCCCTAGTGGGGCCAGCTGGCTGAGAGGGCCCTAGTGGAGCCACCTGGCTGAGTGGGCCCTAGTGGAGCCAGCTAGTTGTGTAAATAAGTGTAGTTGAATTAGTTTATGAACTATTTTATCTTTATTTATAGACTATTTTATATTTAATTTACCGTGTATTGACCAACGACCTGTACAGGTCCATACTGATACACTCATGTTGGTGTTTGTTTTTGTACATAGTTAATCATTTAACATTTCAAATGTCTTTCTCTTTTGAAACTTTTGTTTGCTTAATGTTAACTGTTTGTTATTGTTTATTTCACTTGCTTTGGCAATGTTAGCATATGTTTCCGATGCCAAATGAGAGAGAGAGAGTGACCTTTCATGATGTGATGGCGAAGATAAACTTATAGTTGGTATGGTGCAACAACACCCATGTGTACTCACATTCCCCTTCCATGGAAATGTGAACCTCTCTTTGCAGATGACTTTATATATAATTTAATGCATTTGCTTTCGTCTGTTTTTTAAACCATTCATTTCATATGTCGGGGTCAATCTGAGCTGGACCAAGAGTTGAAGAGTGGACAAGGTTACTGGTTATGATGATATCACTGGTGAGAAGTCAGTTATGAAAAGATATTCAGTTGACTGCGTGTTAGTCTGTTAGCCCAATCTCTTTTGACATCTCCCTCTCTCTACTCCTCTTCTCTCTCACTCTTCATCTCCCCTCCCCTCCTCCTCTGTCCAATAGCCGCAGGAAGTCGTTTGGGGGTGTAGAAATACAGCTAAACCTAGGGTATGGCTAAATGGGGTGTGTTGAAATACAGCTAAACCAAGGGTATGGCTAAATGGGGTGTGTTGAAATACAGCTAAACTTAGGGTATGGCTAAATGGGCTGTGCAGAAATCCCCCCACCAGTTGAAGCTCATTTACTGTACTTAAAAACTCTAAAATACTATTTGGAGAACAGCAAAAACTAACAAAAACTAACAAAAATGCCCCCAGACATGAATTATCACTTGGAAGAGTCAGTCTAGAGCCCTAATGGAAGAGAGTCTAGAGCCCTAATGGAAGAGAGTCTAGAGCCCTAATGGAAGAGAGTCTAGAGCCCTAATGGAAGAGAGTCTAGAGCCCTAATGGAAGAGAGTCTAGAGCCCTAATGGAAGAGAGTCTAGAGCCCTAATGGAAGAGTCAGTCTAGAGCCCTAATGGAAGAGAGTCTAGAGCCCTAATGGAAGAGAGTCTAGAGCCCTAATGGAAGAGAGTCTAGAGCCCTAATGGAAGAGAGTCTAGAGCCCTAATGGAAGAGAGTCTAGAGCCCTAATGGAAGAGTCAGTCTAGAGCCCTAATGGAAGAGAGTCTAGAGCCCTAATGGAAGAGAGTCTAGAGCCCTAATGGAAGAGAGTCTAGAGCCCTAATGGAAGAGAGTCTAGAGCCCTAATGGAAGAGAGTCTAGAGCCCTAATGGAAGAGTAGTCTAGAGCCCTAATGGAAGAGTCAGTCTAGAGCCCTAATGGAAGAGAGTCTAGAGCCCTAATGGAAGAGAGTCTAGAGCCCTAATGGAAGAGAGTCTAGAGCCCTAATGGAAGAGTCAGTCTAGAGCCCTAATGGAAGAGTCAGTCTAGAGCCCTAATGGAAGAGAGTCTAGAGCCCTAATGGAAGAGTCAGTCTAGAGCCCTAATGGAAGAGAGTCTAGAGCCCTAATGGAAGAGTCAGTCTAGAGCCCTAATGGAAGAGAGTCTAGAGCCCTAATGGAAGAGAGTCTAGAGCCCTAATGGAAGAGAGTCTAGAGCCCTAATGGAAGAGAGTCTAGAGCCCTAATGGAAGAGTCAGTCTAGAGCCCTAATGGAAGAGAGTCTAGAGCCCTAATGGAAGAGAGTCTAGAGCCCTAATGGAAGAGAGTCTAGAGCCCTAATGGAAGAGTCAGTCTAGAGCCCTAATGGAAGAGAGTCTATAGCCCTAATGGAAGAGAGTCTAGAGCCCTAATGGAAGAGAGTCTAGAGCCCTAATGGAAGAGAGTCTAGAGCCCTAATGGAAGAGAGTCTAGAGCCCTAATGGAAGAGAGTCTAGAGCCCTAATGGAAGAGAGTCTAGAGCCCTAATGGAAGAGAGTCTAGAGCCCTAATGGAAGAGAGTCTAGAGCCCTAATGGAAGAGAGTCTAGAGCCCTAATGGAAGAGAGTCTAGAGCCCTAATGGAAGAGAGTCTAGAGCCCTAATGGAAGAGAGTCTAGAGCCCTAATGGAAGAGAGTCTAGAGCCCTAATGGAAGAGTAGTCTAGAGCCCTAATGGAAGAGAGTCTAGAGCCCTAATGGAAGAGAGTCTAGAGCCCTAATGGAAGAGAGTCTAGAGCCCTAATGGAAGAGAGTCTAGAGCCCTAATGGAAGAGAGTCTAGAGCCCTAATGGAAGAGAGTCTAGAGCCCTAATGGAAGAGAGTCTAGAGCCCTAATGGAAGAGAGTCTAGAGCCCTAATGGAAGAGTCAGTCTAGAGCCCTAATGGAAGAGAGTCTAGAGCCCTAATGGAAGAGAGTCTAGAGCCCTAATGGAAGAGAGTCTAGAGCCCTAATGGAAGAGAGTCTAGAGCCCTAATGGAAGAGTCAGTCTAGAACTTGTTCCCAACTGGCCTACCTGGTTAAATAATGGTAATATATATATATATATATATATATATATAAACAAACTCAACCTCATCATACTACTCAACCTCCCCATTGACTCATTTAGCCTACTTGTGGAACAGTACATACAGTGCAATGAAATAGATGCATAATACACGATTCAAAGACTGACTTCAAATACTGACATCAATGTGAAAGTAACTGGAGCATAAAACAGCTGACTGTGAATGCAAACTATCCCAGATAAATCCTACACATGCATTGAAATAAAAGGCATACATCAAAGGAATTACTTTGGCCTACAATCAACAAGGATGTATAAAGACAAACAAACTCAACCAAAGAATGAAGAAAATCATGAAATACAAAATGAAAATCTACACATTAAAGGAGAAATCCACACAAAGCCACTCATCACTTTCATTTACAGTGTTAAATTACACTAATATGTGAAAACAATTTTTGTAAACAAATGTTTCATTTTGACGTTATAATAAGGTAGGTAGCAACATGGAAACTGTTGCAGCTCAAGTAGACTACAAAATCCACAATGCAATGCTCTCTCTATGCGCTGGCTACACACAATAATACAAAGACAATATCAGCATGTGAAGTAGCTAGCTAGCTGTAAAATCGCCTAAACAAACTACACAATCAATTTAGGAGTCTACAATCTCCTGCAGATCGATGTCGCTCACAGAGTGGAGTCTAACATTCACAACAGCAGATATACTTGGAGGAGATGGGAAACGTTGCCCATACTAGGTCTATGGGCAGCGCGGTGCATTCTGGGTGATTCTGGTACAAGGAGAGCTCTCCTTCAAGAAGTGAATGGGAGTCTATTGGGCGCTAGCTCAAACACCTAATATTAGCACGAATTTCTTCAACAAGAAGTGCAACATACATATTTTTTCGCGAGATGTGAAATAATGAACTTGCTATCTGTAGTATCGTATAGCTTTGGAATCGTGTTATTATGTACTTTCGAGGAATAGAGGCACGTTTCTCGACATATAGACTGACTTTGAGAAGGAATTGCCTGACGATTCGCTTAGCAACCGCTTGACGCAGTATGACAACGTCAACGCGATTGGTCGACAGTCTGTTGAGTTGGACATTATACATTCTTCATTGGATTCTATCTCTTTTCTATAATATCTGTGGAACTGCACCATGCAATGCACCCTGGACTAAAGAGGCAGACAAATAGGAAAAATGTGCTAGACCCTCTGTTAAATTACAAATTTCAATCGGTAGGAATATCGCAGAAATATGATCAATGGCTCATTCGAGAGAAGACATCCTCCAGCGTTATGACATCGGCCAGTATTGAAATCTGACATGCACAATAAACGTTTTTGCGATCTAAAAGTCGTATTCCTATTAACTTCCTATTAACTTCCAGATTCACTTCCAGAGTAACTTCCAGATTAATTTCCAGATCCCCTCCTCTCTCTCCCCACTCCTCTCCTCTCTCTCCCTCCCCTCCTCTCTCCCAATTCCCTCCTCTCTCTCCCCTCCCCTCCTCTCTCTCCCCCCACTCCTCTCTCTCTCTCTCTCTCTCTACTCCTCTCTCTCTCTCACTACTCCTCTCTCTCTCCCTATCTCTCTCTCTCTCTCTTCTCTCTCTCTCTCTCTCTCTCTCTCTCTCTCTCTCTCTCTCTCTCTCTCTCTCTCTCTCTCTCTCTCTCTCTCTCTCTAGTTCTCTCTCTCTTCCTGACATATAGCATCAGGCATGTTGATCTTGACTCAGGTCACAGACCTCTATCATTGGACCAGACCTGAGTCTGTGACCTGATCACTCACACAACAGAGGACAGAACAGAAAAAGGTCTGATAAACTACAGTTCCTCACAATAAAATGACAGCTCTTAAGATTGTTTAAAAAGAAAGAGCAGCTCTATACGACATTCAAACTAATTGTTTTGAGCTGATAGTAACTCCAGGTCCAATTCATTAAGACAGGCCTTTGAAGGCGTTACAAATGTCCCTAGTTGTGGATCTCATCAAGGAGTTAGTCCAAAGTGTCCCCCCTCCTGCTCTAACAGATGACCAATATAAAATATATAATATATACTCTCTTTAATTTACATAGAGACATGTACAATCAATCATTGACAGTCACATTGCTGTCACCATCACAACTTAACTGACATTAGTGCCTGTCCCCAGATGGACAATTATGCTATAGTAAAGTACATTTACAGGTGATAACATAATTGTTCTGCTTTGAGACAGATTTTTACTGTCTGCTTCCAGTTGGATGTTCATTTACTAGCCCTGCAAATGATCATATATCTTACAATATCAAATCATATCTCAGTAACTGTCAGAAGTGTATATCAGTATAACAGCATCCTACCTGTGCTCCAGAACAAGATCATCAATATCACTGCAGGTATCATATCTGTCTCTAACTGGGCTCCACTGAGCTATACAAGTCTGCTGTCATGAAGAGTGGACTGAAGAGTGGACAATTCTGCTAGGCTATATGACTTATATCTCATTAGTTCATTACTTCAATGATGTGAGATAAACTTCGTAGCAACTTATCTTAGATCACTGGTTGAACTCAGCTCTGTTTTGAAAAACCCCACAGGAAACTGCTGACAGAGCAGCAAAGTTTCACGTAGTGTGTCCTATAATATCACCTCTAACTTTCTACTGCTTGAGAGGGGGGAGGGGGAGAGGAGGAGGAGAGGATAAGATGAGAAGAGGAAAGGGGAGAGAGAAGAGGGAGGAGAAGAGGAGAGGGGGGAGAATAGGAGAGGGGGAGAGGGGGAGGGGGAGAAGAGGAGAGGAGGAGAGGAGGAGAAGAGGAGAGGGGGAGAAGAGGAGAGGAGAGGGGAGGAGAGGAGAGGGGGAGAAGAGGAGAGAGGGATGAGGGGGTGAGGTTCGTCTTCCACCATTCCACCCATGTCTCATGTTAGAGCAGGAGAAGGGGGGATGTGGTGTAGAAGCTAGAGGTCTGTTACCCAAGTCAACTCAACAGGTCTGATGCTATATGTCAGGGTCAGGCTGGGCTGGGCCAAGACTGGAAAAGGTTACTGGTTATGATGACATCACTGGTGAGATGTCAGTGATAATAATATATTATCTCTCTCTCCCATCTCTCGCTCTCCTCCCTCTCTCCTCCCCTTTCCCTCTCCCTCTCTATGTCTCCCCCATTACTCTCTTCCTCCTCCCTCCCTCCCTCCCTCTCTCTCTCCCTCCCCTCCTCAGATATATATTATATATTGTAAGGGAGAAGAAGAGGGGGAGAGGGGGGTGAGGAGGAGAGGAGAGTGGGGAGAGGAGGAGAGAGGAAGAGGAGGAGAGAGGAAGAGGAGGAGAGAAGGAGAGGAGGTTGAGAGAGGGAGAGGAGGAGAAGGGGAGAGGAACAGAGAGAAAGAAGAGCAGAGAGGGAGAAGGGGAGAGGGGGAGAGGAGGATAGGAGAGGAGAGGGGGAGAGAGAGATAATGAGAGAGGGAGAAGATGAGAGGGTGGAGAGGGGAGAGAGGGAGAAGAGGAGTGGGGGGAGAGGGGGAGAGAGGAAGAGGAGGAGAGGGGAGAGAGGAGGAGAGAGGGAGAGGAGGAGAGGGGGAGAGATGGAGAGGAGGTGAGGGGGAGAGGGTGGAGAGGGGGAGAGGAGAGGAAAGGGGGAGAAGTGTAGAGAGGGAGAGAGGGAGAAGAGGAGAGGGGAGAGAGGAAGAAGAGGAGAAGGGGAGAGGAGCAGAGAGGGAGAAGAGGAGACGAGTAGAGGAGAGGAGAGGAGAGGAGAGGGGGGAGAGGGGGAGAGAGGGAGAGGAGGAGAAGGTGGAGCGGGGGAGAGAGGGAGAAGAGGAGAGGGGGGAGAGGGGGAGAGGGGGAGTGAGAGGAGAAGGGAGAGAGGGATAGAGGGAGAAGAGGAGAGGCTGGAGAGGTGAAGAGAGGGAGAAGAGGAGAGGGGAGAGAGGGGGAGGGAGGTCAACTCATCAGGCCTGATGTTATATGTCAGGGTCAGGCTGGGCTGTGCCAAGAGTGGAATAGGTTACTGGTTATGATGACATCACTGGTGAGATGTCAGTGATAATAATATATTCTCTCTCTCTCCCATCTCTCGCTCTCCTCCCTCTCTCCTCCCCTTTCCCTCCCCTCTCTATGTCTCCCCATTCTCCCTCCTCTCCCTCCTCCCTCCCTCCCTCCCTCCCTCCCTCCTCCCTCCTCTAATGTATATTATATAATGTAAGGTGAAAGAGACGAAGAGGGGGAGAGGGGGTAGAGGAGGAAAGAGGGAGGAGAGGGAGAGGAGGAGAGAGGGGGAGAGTAGAGAGGAGAGATGGAGAAGAGGTGAGGGGGAGAGGAGGAGAGAGGGAGAAAAAGAGAGGGGGTAGAGGAGGAGAGGGGAAGAAGAAGAAAGGTGGGGAGAGGGGGAGAGGGGGTACCGTCTGTCTCCCACCGTTCCACCCATGGGACTATACCTTCTGTTATCAAGAGGGAGTTTCCACCATAGTTCTTATACCAGTCATTTCAGTTTAGGGAAGTGAACAAGTGCACACTTTAAGAGAAAGGAGACATAATTGGGACAATGCATCGTTCTAGACTGCAGTCATGCGTCTGTGACACCAGACTATCACCTAGTGGCCATAAGAGGAACTGTCCTATCAGTATGTTTTTACTGCTGTCTCAAAACAACACATGACCTGCATACATGATATGATTCATGTGTGAGTACTAAAAGCATATGAATATAGTATATTATATTTTAGTATATTTATTATATATGTGGGTCTGATAAGTAAACACTCTTAATGTTTGCTGTTTTATCACTAAGAAGAACATTGGGCACTATGTAACCAAACACATGTGGAACCTCATGATATGAGAGATAAGGAGTGTTTAAAAAAGGTGAGTCCTGAACCCTGTAGACTACTACACTACTTCTGAAGAAGACCAGACTCATTTCAGAATGAAGACTGCTATTGTTCTGACGGTGTTGCTGTTGGGTCATGGCTAGAAAGGATCCAGCTTTTGTCAGATTAACGTCAGATTTGACTTTTCGTAGCAGGTTAGGAGAATTTGTGCAGCAGTTTAGGAGAATTAACGTAGCAGGTTAGGAGAATTAGGTTAAAGTTAGGAAAAGGGTTAGGATTAGCTAAAATGCCTCAACAAAAATATACTTTTGACATTCATTTGACAAAATCTGGATCCCTAATTGCCATGTGGTCCTCTGTAGCTCAATTGGTAGAGAGCATGGCGCTTTTAATGCCAGGGTAGTGAGTGTTTTGAGTTTTGAGTATCTGAGATGTAGTTTCATCATACGTGTGTTAACAATTGGGGAAAACTGTAATGGTTAATCACTTAACCGTTTGGTAAAGCTATATATTTTAAACTGGTTTGTCGACTATATATGGATTTAGAGAACTACAGAAATTAAATCTGTTTGTAAAGTATAAACATTTAAATTACATGTATGATACACGATGAACATACATAATGACTACTCATTATTACTAATTGATTTCACATAGTGGGAACCACAATTAGTCACCATATAAAAGGGGGTGTGAACACTTCCAGTGTCTTTCAATATGGAGCAGGATAGACAGCAAGGGAGAGGAAGACACCAAAGAGCTGGTGGACAAGAGCCCCATCAGAGAGGAGGACAAGGGGCCCGTCAGAGAGGTGGACATGGGCCCCGTCAGAGAGGAGGACATGGGCCCCGTCAGAGAGGTGGACATGGGCCCGATCAGAGAAGAGGACAAGGGCCCCATCAGAGAGGAGGACAAGGGGCCCGTCAGAGAGGTTGACAAGAGCCCCATCAGAGAGGAGGACAAGGGGCCCGTCAGAGAGGTGGACATGGGCCCCGTCAGAGAGGAGGACATGGGCCCCGTCAGAGAGGAGGACATGGGCCCCGTCATAGAGGAGGACATGGGCCCCATCAGAGAAGAGGACAAGGGGCCCATCAGAGAGGAGGACAAGGGGCCCGTCAGAGAGGTGGACATGGGCCCCGTCAGAGAGGAGGACATGGGCCCCGTCAGAGAGGAGGACATGGGCCCCGTCAGAGAGGAGGACATGGGCCCCATCAGAGAGGAGGACATGGGGCCCGTCAGAGAGGAGGACATGGGCCCCATCAGAGAGGTGGACAAGGGGCCCCGTCAGAGAGGAGGACAAGGGGCCCGTCAGAGAGGTGGACATGGGCCCCGTCAGAGAGGAGGACATGGGCCCCATCAGAGAGGAGAACATGGGCCCCGTCAGAGAGGAGGACATGGGGCCCGTCAGAGAGGAGGACATGGGCCCTGTCAGAGAGGAGGACAAGGGGCCCGTCAGAGAGGTGGACATGGGCCCCGTCAGAGAGGAGGACATGGGCCCCATCAGAGAGGAGGACATGGGCGCCGTCAGAGAGGAGGACATGGGCCCCGACAGAGAGGTGGACATGGGCCGCGTCAGAGAAGAGGACATGGGCCCGTCAGAGAGGAGGACAAGGGGCCCGTCAGAGAGGTGGACATGAGCCCCATCAGAGAGGAGGACAAGGGGCCCGTCAGAGAGGAGGACAAGGGGCTCATCAGAGAGGTGGACATGGGCCCTGTCAGAGAGGTGGACAAGGGGCCCCGTCAGAGAGGAGGACAAGGGGCCCGTCAGAGAGGAGGACATGGGGCCCGTCAGAGAGGTGGACATGGGCCCCATCAGAGAGGAGGACAAGGGGGCCCGTCAGAGAGGAGGACATGGGGCCCCGTCAGAGAGGGAGGACAAGGGGCCCTCACAGAGAGGAGGACAAGGGCCCCATCAGAGAGGAGAACAAGGGGCCCTCCAGAGAGGAGGACATGGGCCCCGGCCAGAGAGGAGGACATGGGCCCCGTCAGAGAGGAGGACAAGGGGCCCGTCAGAGAGGTGGACATGGGCCCCGTCGAGAGGAGGACAATGGGCCCCGTTAGAGAGGAGGACAAGGGGCCCGTCATAGAGGAGGACATGGGCCCCATCAGAGAAGAGGACAAGGGCCCCATCAGAGAGGGAGGACAAGGGCCCGTCAGAGAGGTGGACATGGGCCCCGTCAGAGAGGAGGACATGGGCCCGTCAGAGAGGAGGACAAGGGGCCCGCAAGAGAGGTGGACATGGGCCCCATCAGAGAGGAGGACATGGGGCCCGTCAGAGAGGAGGACAAGGGCCCCGTCAGAGAGGTGGACATGGGCCCCTGCCAGAGAGGAGGACATGGGCCCCGTCAGAGAGGAGGACATGGGGCCCCGTCAGAGAGGAGGACATGGGCCCCATCAGAGAGGAGGACATGGGGTCCCGTCAGAGAGGAGGACATGGGCCCCATCAGAGAGGTGGACAAGGGGCCCCGTCAGAGAGGAGGACAAGGGGCCCGTCAGAGAGGTGGACATGGGCCCCAGCCAGAGAGGAGGACATGGGCCCCGTCAGAGAGGAGGACATGGGGGCCCGGCCAGAGAGGAGGACATGGGCCCCATAGAGAGGAGGACAAAGGGGCCCGTCAGAGATGTGGACATGGGCCCCGTCAGAGAGTGTCTGGGTAATGGTGTAACTGGCTGAGATTCTCCCAGAGTGTCTGGGTCATGGTGTAACTGGCTGAGATTCTCCCAGAGTGTCTGGGTCATGGTGTAACTGGCTGAGATTCTCCCAGAGTGTCTGGGTCATGGTGTAACTGGCTGAGATTCTCCCAGAGTGTCTGGGTCATGGTGTAACTGGCTGAGATTCTTCCAGAGTGTCTGGGTCATGGTGTAACTGGCTGAGATTCTCCCAGAGTGTCTGGGTCATGGTGTAACTGGCTGAGATTCTCCCAGAGTGTCTGGGTCATGGTGTAACTGGCTGAGATTCTCCCAGAGTGTCTGGGTCATGGTGTAACTGGCTGAGATTCTCCCTGAGTGTCTGGGTAATGGTGTAACTGGCTGACAGGATGATGCAGTACTGTACATGTAGGCCTGATGTGTAATATTGTTCTCTGGCCAACAGAGAGAAATATTTCATTTTTCATCTTTCACACTCCACCAAACTGCAGTGAAGAAAGTACAGGTAAAGTTTCCCCGAGGTACAGATCTAGGATCAGCTTCTCCTCCCCCAATCCTAACCTTATCCATTAGTGGGGGAAATGCAAAACTAACCCAAGATCAGCGTGTAGGGAAAACTTCACCCTATATTCAATGGTACCCTGTTCCCTATATAGAGCACTCACTACTATTGACCAGGGCCCACGGGGCTATACACTATACAGCTAAATGCTAATAGGTCACTATACAGCTAAATGCTAATAGGACACTATACAGCTAAATGCTAATAGGACACTATACAGCTAAATGGAGGAACTAATGTCATTGGTATAATTGAACATTTATGTCCCACAACATCTAATGTGTGTGTGTGTGTGTGTGTGTGTGTGTGTGTGTGTGTGTGTGTGTGTGTGTGTGTGTGTGTGTGTGTGTGTGTGTGTGTGTTTAATGCTGAGAAATTTGTGCTTTTTTAGGTCTGTTCGGTTTCGGGTTCGATTACAAAAAAAAAAAAACGGTTTTCGAATTCGATAATTTAAAAAAACATGAAATGCATTATCAAATAATTGCATTACAATGGTTTTAGAGCTTTTTAAGAGAAATTTCAAAGCAAAAAACTGTGAACGTTAAATTGCCAAAAAAGAAAAGAAAAAAAAAAGGAAATGACTATGAAACAATCAAATATTTCAGTTGTGTACAGTGTCTTACGAAACTATTAACCCCCCTTGGAATTTTTCTTATTTTGTTGCCTTACAACCTGGAATTAAAATTGATTTTTTCGGGGTTTGTAACATTTCATTTCCACAACATGCCTACCACTTTGAAGATGTAAAAACATTTTTATTGTGAAACAAACAAGAAATTTGCCCATTCTTCAAGGCAAAACTGCTCCAGCTCCTTCAAGTTGGATGGGTTCCGCTGGTCTACAGCAATCTTTAAGTCATACCACAGATTCTCAATTGGATTGAGGTCTGGGCTTTGACTAGGCCATTCCAAGACATTTAAATGTTTATCCTTAAACCACTTCAGTGTTGCTTTAGCAGTATGCTTAGGGTCATTGTCCACCTGGAAGGTGAACCTCCATCCCAGTCTCAAATCTGAAACAGACTGAAACAGGTTTCCCTCAAGAATTTCCCTGTATTTAACGCCATCCATCACTCCTTCAATTGTGACCAGTTTCCCAGTCCCTGCCGATGAAAAACATCCCCACAGCATGATATTGCCACCACCATGCTTCAATGTGGTGATGGTGTTCTCGGGGTGATGAGAGGTGTTGCGTTTGCGCCAGACATAGCATTTTCCTTGATGGCCAAAAAGTTCAATTTTAGTCTCATCTTAACAGAGTACCTTCTTCCATATGTTTGGGGAGTCTCCCACATGCCTTTGGCGAAAACGAAACGTGGTTGCTTATTTTTTTCTTAAACAACGGCTTTTTCTGGCCACTCTTCCATAAAGCCCAGCTCTGTGGACTGTATGGCTTAAAGTGGTCCTATGGACAGAGACTCCAATCTCCGCTGTGGAGCTTTGCAGCTCCTTCAGGGTTATCTTTGGTATCTTTGACAACTTTATGTAGACCCTAAAAGTTTGTGGGCACCTTTTGTCACCGTTATAGTGCATGTAATGTATTGTTTAGATTAATTTAATTATTATTATTATTATTATTATTATTATTATTATGTTTATTGTGTTGTGGTGTCGCTAGCATGCATCCCCCACAAAAAAATTGTTGTTTGCCCCACCAAGATTGGGGCGGCAGGTAGCTTAGTGGTTAAGAGTGTTGTGCCATTAACCGAAAGATCGCTGGTTCTAATCCCCGAGCCGACTAGGTGAAAAATCTGTCGATGTGCCCTTGAGCAAGGCACTTAACCCTAATTGCTCCTGTAAGTCGCTCTGGATAAGAGCGTCTGCTAAATGACTAAAATGTAAATGTAATGTAAATGTTAGATTGACATGCTAAAATCACCACCGCAAACGAGCCATCAATTTGTTTAACCACCTAACAAGCGACCACCACTCCTACCACTACAAAGACCTGAAATGCCAAGAGATAAACATAGAGAAAAGTCCCTTCTTCCAGCTTGTCCTGAAGCTAAGTTCACAAACCACTACTAACCCAACAATGCCTGAAGACAGCCCTCAGACAATCTGGCCCAAACAAATCATCACCAAACAAACATAAAATTATACTGGAAAACATTACAAAACCTCAAAGTGACCTTAAATGCTATTTGGCCCTAAACAGACAGTATACGGTGGCAGACTATCTGACCACTGTGACTGATAGAAAACGGAGAAAAAATGGACAATGAACAGACTCAGTGAGCATAGCCTTGCTATTGAGAGAAGTCACCATAGGCAGAGAGGAGACAGGCTATGTGCCCACTGCCCACAAAATGAGGTGGAAACTGAGCAGCACTTCCTAACCTCCTGCCAAATGTACGATGATATGAGAGACACATATGGAAAAAGTTACTGGTTATGATGACATCACTGGTGAGAAGTCAGTTATGAAAAGATATTCAGTTGACTGCGTGTTAGTCTGCCAGCCCTATCTCTGTTGACATCTCCCTCTCTCTCCTCTTCTCTCTCACTCTCCATCTCCCCTCCTCCTCTGTCCTATAGCCGCAGGAAGTTGTTTGGTGGTGTAGAAATAAAGCTAAACCTAGGGTATGGCTAAATGGGGTGTGTAGAAATACAGCTAAACCTAGGGTATGGCTAAATGGGGTGTGTAGAAATCCCCCCACCAGTTGAAGCTCATTTACTGTACTTAAAACTCTAAAATACTATTTGGAGAACCGCAGAAACTAACAAAAATGCCCCCAGACATTAATTATCACTGCAATGTTAGGTTTATATTAGGTTTAAAGGTCTGTGGAATGGAGTGTACAATGTACTACTCAACTTCAGTTTTTTTTGCATGGGCTGCATCTCAATCTACTTCATCCGCCTGTATGTCTGCCTTCCACATCCCGAAAATCACCATAGCTAGAGAGAAGACAGGCTATGTGCCACACTGCCCACAAAATGAGGTGGAAACTGAGCTGCACTTCCTAACCTCCTGCCAAATGTACGATGATGTGAGAGAGACATATTTCCCTCAGATTACAAGGACCCCCTAATAATTTGAAAACAAATATAATATTGATAATCTCCCGTATCTGTTAGGTGAAATACAGCAGCGTGCAATCATGGCAGCAAAATGTGTGACCTGTTGTGATAAGAATAGGGTAACCAGTGGAGAACAAACACCACAGTAAATAAAACCTAGGCCTAGATTTATCCGTTTATTTCATTTCCCTTGCCATTTGTACTTCTACTTTTTGCACAGACAGCTCACACTCTCCTACAAACACCAGCTGGCTGAGAGGGCCCTAGTGGAGCCACCTGGCTGAGAGGGCCCTAATGGAGCCACCTGGCTGAGAGGGCCCTAGTGGAGCCACCTGGCTGAGAGGGCCCTAGAGGAGCCAGCTGGCTGAGAGGACCCTAGTGGAGCCAGCTAGTTTATATTTCATTTACAGTGTATTGACCGACGGCCTATACAGGTCAGGACTGATACACTCGTTTTATTTTTTTATTTTTATATATTTAAATTATTAACATTTCAAAAGACTTTCTCTTTTGAAACTGTTGTGTGTTTAAAGTTTACTGTTTGTGATTGTTTATTTCACTTGCCTTGTCAATGTCACCATATGCTTCCCGTGTCAATGAAACCCCTTTGAATTGAACTGAGAGGAGAGTGAGAGAGAGAGAGGGGGGAGAGGCAAAAGAGAGGAGAAATGAACATCAACATCACCTTTCATGATGTGATGGAGAAGATAGGCTTATAGTTGGTGTGGTGCAACAACACACGTGATGTGATGGGGAAGATAGGCTTATAGTTGGTATGGTGCAACAACACACGTGATGTGATGGGGAAGATAGGCTTATAGTTGGTATGATGCAATAACACCCATGTGTACACACATTCCCCTTCCGTGGAAAGGTGAACCTCTCTTTGCAGATGAGTTTATATATAATTTAATACCTTTGCTTTTGTCTGTTTTTGAAATCATTCATTTCATAGGTCAGAGGTCAAGCTGAGCCGTACCAGGAGTGGAAGAGTGGAAAAGGTTATTGGTTGTGATGACATAACTGGTGAGAAGTCAGTTATGAAAAGATATTCAGTTGACTGCGTGTTAGTCTGTCAGCCCTATCTCTTTTGACATCTCCCTCTCTCTACTCCTCTTCTCTCTCACTCTCCATCTCCCCTCCCCTCCTCCTCTGTCCCATAGCCGCAGGAAGTAGTTTGGGGGTGTAGAAATACAGCTAAACCTAGGGTATGGCTAAATGGGATGTGTAGAAATACAGCTAAACCTAGGGTATGGCTAAATGGGGTGTGTAGAAATACAGCTAAACCTAGGGTATGGCTAAATGGGGTGTGTAGAAATACAACTAAACCTAGTGTATGGCTAAATGGGGTGTGTAGAAATACAGCTAATCATAGGGTATGGCAAAATGGGGTCTCTACCTCCCCTCCCCTCCCCTCCCCTCTCTCTCCACTACGCTCTCCTCCGCCCCCCACCCATCCTCTCTCCTCCGCCCCATCTCTCTCTGCTCATCTCTTGCAGCCCTTTGACATCTCCCTCTCTATCTCCCCTCCCGTCCCGAGAAGGGGAGAAGAGGAGAGGGGGGAGAAGAGGAGAGGGGGAGAAGAGGAGAGGAGGAGAAGAGGAGAGGTTGGAGAAGAGGAGAGGGGGAGAAGAGGAGAGGGGGGAGAAGAGGAGAGGGTGGAGAAGAGGAGAGGGTGGAGAAGAGGAGAGGGGGGAGAAGAGGAGAGAGGGAGAAGAGGAGAGGGTGAGAAGAGGAGAGGGTGAGAAGAGGAGAGGGGGGAGAAGAGGAGAGGGTGGAGAAGAGGAGAGGGTGGAGAAGAGGAGAGAGGGAGAAGAGGAGAGAGGGAGAAGAGGAGAGGGTGAGAAGAGGAGAGGGGGGAGAAGAGGATAGGGTGGAGAAGAGGAGAGAGGGAGAAGAGGAGAGGGGGGAGAAGAGGAGAGAGGGGAGAAGAGGAGAGAGGGAGAAGAGGAGAGGGGGGAGAAGGGTAGACGTTTTTCTCTCATAGTTCCACCCATGGGACTATACCTTCTGTTATCAACAACAAGTGTAAAACTGGACCATGTTTGAGTTTGGACCAAGGTAGCCTTGTGGTGGACCAATGTGGTTGATTAACAGAGCATCTGGGTGTGTACCAATAATATCTCCTTTCTCCTGAAGTAAGCACTTGCTCCCTACTTCCCATAATTTAAATGCATTGGATTGGTGGAGGCAGGTACACAACTTTCACTGGGACCTCCCCACATTCTGAAATTGCATTACGTAAGGTGTGAATCTTGACATCTCTGATCTGCATAATAAAAAAATCCCCATAAAAAGCTGTCAATTTAAGCTAGAGATATCAGGTGTTTTGCATGGGCTGTGTCTCAATCCACCACATTCGCCTATGGCGGCCTTCCGCATCTGCAGTGGAAGGTCGCCAAGCTACAGCGGTGTTTGTCATACCATGAGACATCCCGAAAATATGTCTTCTCACAAAAACTTCTGTAGCGAACACAATGGTGTTCTCTGTTTCGCTCTATGACCCCCACTAGTGTCACGGGACTCGATTGAAGGTGTCCAATACAAACGAATGTAAATATGGAGGTAGATTTGTGCCCCCAAAAATAAAGGGTTAAATGTGTACAAATAATACAGTCCCAAAATAAATCACAAGGAATAAGGTTTTAAAGCTCAAGAAATACAGTATATACAGTATATACACTACCTTTCAAAAGTTTGGGGTCGCTTAGAAATGTCCTTGTTTTCGAAAGAAAAGCACTTTTGTTGTTCATCAAATTGATTGGAAATACAGTGTAGACATTGTTAATGTTGTAAATGGCTATTGTAGCTGGAAACAGTTGATTTTTAATGGAATATCTACATAGGCGTACAGAGGCGCATTATCAGCAACCATCAGTCCTGTGTTCCAATGGCAAGTTGTGTTTGCTAATCCAAGTTTATCATTTCAAAAGGCTAATTGATTATTAGAAAACCCTTTTGCAATTATGTTAGAACAGCTGAAAACTGTTGTGCTGATGAAAGGACCAATAAAACTGTCCTTCTTGAGACTAGTTGAGTATCTGGAGCATCAGCAATTGTGGGTTCTATTACAGGCTCAAAATGGCCAGAAACAAAGAACTTTCTTCTGAAACTCATCAGTCTATTCTTGTTCTCAGAAATGAAGGCTATTCCATGCGAGAAATTGCCAAGAAACTGAAGATCTCGTACAACGCTGTGTGCTACTCCCTTCACAGAACATCGCATACTGGCTCTAACCAGAATTGAAAGAGGAGTGGGAGGCCCCGGTCCACAACTGAGCAAGAGGACAAATACATTAGAGTGTCTAGTTTGAGAAACAGACGCCTCACATGTCTTCAACTGGCAGCTTCATTAAATAATACCCGCAAAACACTGGTCTCAATGTCAAAAGTGAAGAGGCGACTCGGGATGCTGACCTAGGCAGAGATGCAAAGAAAAAAGTCCAGTGTTCTTTTGCCCATCTTAATCTTTGATTTTTATTGGCCAGTCTTAGATGTGGCTTTTCTTTGCAACTCTGCCTAGAAGGTCAGCACTGGTACATAGTTCCTCTGTGGAGATGGGAGAACCTTCCAGAAGGACAACCATCACTGCAGCACTCCACCAAGCAGGCCTTTATGGTAGAGTGGCCAGACGGAAGCCACTCCTCAGTAAAAGGCACATGACAAATGGCACCTAAGGGACTCTCAGACCATGAGAAACAAGATTCTCTGGTCTGGTGAAGCCAAGATTGAACTCTTTGGCCTGAATGCCAAGTGTCACATCTTGAGGAAACCTGGCACCATCCCTACGGTAAAGCATGGTGGTGGCAGCATCATGATGTGGGGATGTTTTTCAGCGGTAAGGACTGGGAGACTTGTAAGGATTGAGGGAAAGATGAACATAGCAAAGTACAGATAGATCCTAGTGGAGCCGGCTGGCTGAGAGGGCCCTAGTGGAGCCACCTGGCTGAGAGGGCCTAGTGGGACCAGCTGGCTGAGAGGGCCCCTAGTGGAGCCACCTGGCTGAGAGGGCCCCTAGTGGAGCCAGCTTGCTGAGAGGGCCCTAGTGGAGCCGGCTTGCTGAGAGGGCCCTAGTGGAGCCACCTGGCTGAGAGGGCCCTAGTGGGGCCAGCTGGCTGAGAGGGCCCTAGTGGAGCCACCTGGCTGAGTGGGCCCTAGTGGAGCCAGCTAGTTGTGTAAATAAGTGTAGTTGAATTAGAAATGAACTATTTTATCTTTATTTATAGACTATTTTATATTTCATTTACCGTGTATTGACCAACGACCTGTACAGGTCCATACTGATACACTCATGTTGGTGTTTGTTTTTGTACATAGTTAATCATTTAACATTTCAAATGTATTTCTCTTTTGAAACTTTTGTTTGCTAAATGTTAACTGTTTGTTATTGTTTATTTCACTTGCTTTGGCAATGTTAGCATATGTTTCCGATGCCAAATGAGAGAGAGAGAGTGACCTTTCATGATGTGATGGCGAAGATAGACTTATCGTTGGTATGGTGCAACAACACCCATGTGTACTCACATTCCCCTTCCATGGAAATGTGAACCTCTCTTTGCAGATGACTTTATATATAATTTAATGCATTTGCTTTCGTCTGTTTTTTAAACCATTCATTTCATATGTCAGGGTCAATCTGAGCTGGACCAAGAGTTGAAGAGTGGACAAGGTTACTGGTTATGATGATATCACTGGTGAGAAGTCAGTTATGAAAAGATATTCAGTTGACTGCGTGTTAGTCTGTCAGCCCTATCTCTTTTGACATCTCCCTCTCTCTCCTCCTCTTCTCTCTCACTCTCCATCTCCCCTCCCCTCCCCCTCTGTCCAATAGCCGCAGGAAGTAGTTTGGAGGTGTAGAAATACAGCTAAACCTAGGGTATGGCTAAATGGGGTGTGTTGAAATACAGCTAAACCTAGGGTATGGCTAAATGGGGTGTGTTGAAATACAGCTAAACCTTGGGTATGGCTAAATGGGCTGTGCAGAAATCCCCCCACCAGTTGAAGCTCATTTACTGTACTTAAAAACTCTAAAATACTATTTGGAGAGCAGCAAAAACTAACAAAATGCCCCAGACATGAATTATCACTGCAATATTAGGTTTATATTAGGTTTAAAGGTCTGTGGAATGGAGTGTACAATGTACTACTCAACCTCAACCTCCCCATTGACTCATTTAGCCTACTTGTGGAACAGTGCATACAGTGCTCTGTAAGTCACTCTGGATAAGAGCGTCTGCTAAATAACGCCACTACCTTGGCGTTACAAGCGCCGTGCTCTACCAGCTGAGCTACAGTGGTCCTCTGTAGCTCAGCTGGTAGAGCACGGCGCTTGTAACGCCAAGGTAGTGTGTTCGATCCCCGGGACCACCCATACACAAAAATGTATGCACGCATGACTGTAAGTCGCTTTGGATAAAAGCGTCTGCTAAATGGCATATTATATTATATTATAGTGCAATGAAATAGATGCATAATACACGATTCAAAGGCTGACTTCAAATACTGACATCAATGTGAAAATAACTGGAGCATAAAACAGCTGACTGTGAATGCAAACTATCCCAGATAAATCCTACACATGCATTGAAATAAAAGGCATACATCAAAGGAATTACTTTGGCCTACAATCAACAAGGATGTATAAAGACAAACAAACTCAACCAAAGAATGAAGAAAATCATGAAATACAAAATGAAAATCTACACATTAAAGGAGAAATCCACACAAAGCCACTCATCACTTTCATTTACAGTGTTAAATTACACTAATATGGGAAAACAATTTTTGTATACAAATGTTTCATTTTGACGTTATAATAAGGTTGGTAGCAACATGGAAACTCTGTTGCAGCTCAAGTAGACTACAAAATCCACAATGCAATGCTCTCTCTATGGGCTGGCTACACACAATAATACAAAGACAATATCAGCATGTGAAGTAGCTAGCTAGCTGTAAAATCGCCTAAACAAACTACACAATCAATTTAGGAGTCTACAATCTCCTGCAGATCGATGTCGCTCACAGAGTGGAGTCTAACATTCACAACAGCAGATATACTTGGAGGAGATGGGAAACGTTGCCCATACTAGGTCAATGGGCAGCGCGGTGCATTCTGGGTGATTCTGGTACAAGGAGAGCTCTCCTTCAAGAAGTGAATGGGAGTCTATTGGGCGCTAGCTCAAACACCTAATATTAGCACGAATTTCAACAAGAAGTGCAACATACATATTTTTGCGAGATGTGAAATAATGAACTTGCTATCTGTAGTATCGTATAGCTTTGGAATCGTGTTATTATGTACTTTCGAGGAATAGAGGCACGTTTCTCGACATATAGACTGACTTTGAGAAGGAATTGCCTGACGATTCGCTTAGCAACCGCTTGACGCAGTATGACAACTTGAACGCGATTGGTCGACAGTCTGCTGAGTTGGACATTGTACATTCATTCATTCAGTGGATTCTATCTCTTTTCTATAATATCTCTGGCAACGGCACCATGCAATGCCCCCTGGACTAAAGAGGCAGACAAATAGGAAAAATGTGCTAGACCCTCCGTTAAATTACACATTTCAGTAGGTTGGAATATCGCAGAAATATGATCAATGGCTCATTCGAGAGAAGACATCCTCCCGAGTCATGACATCGGCCAGTATTGAAATCTGACATGCATAATAAACGTTTTTGCGATCTAAATATCGTATTCCTATTAACTTCCTATTAACTTCCAGATCCACTTCCAGATTAATTTCCAGATTAACTTCCAGATTAACTTCCAGATCCCCTCCTCTCTCTCCCCACTCCCTCCTCTCTCTCCCCTCCCCTCCTCTCTCCCCATTACCTCCTCTCTCTGCCCTCCCCTCCTCTCTCTCCCCACTCCCTCCTCTCTCTCCCCACTCCCTCCTCTCTCTCCCCTCCCTCCTCTCTCCTCACTCCCTCCCCCCTCTCTCTCCTCTCTCTCTCTCTCTCTCTCTCTCTCTCTCTCTCTCTCTCTCTCTCTCTCTCTCTCTCTCTCTCTCTCTCTCTCTCTCTCTCTCTCTCTCTCTCTCTCTCTAGTTCTCTCTCTCTTCCTGACATATAGCATCAGGCATGTTGATCTTGACTCAGGTCACAGACCTCTATCATTGGACCAGACCTGAGTCTGTGACCTGATCACTCACACAACAGAGGACAGAACAGAAAAAGGTCTGATAAACTACAGTTCCTCACAATAAAATGACAGCTCTTAAGATTGTTTAAAAAGAAAGAGCAGCTCTATACGACATTCAAACTAATTGTTTTGAGCTGATAGTAACTCCAGACAGGCCTTTGAAGGCGTTACAAAAGTCCCTAGTTGTGGATCTCATCAAGGAGTTAGTCCAAAGTGTCCCCCCTCCTGCTCTAACAGATGACCAATATAAAATATATAATATATACTCTCTTTCATTTACATAGAGACATGTACAATCAATCATTGACACACTGAATATACAACAGTCAGATTGCTGTCACCATCACAACTTAACTGACATTATTGCCTGTCCCCAGATGGACAATTATGCTATAGTAAAGTACATTTACAGGTGATAACATAATTGTTCTGCTTTGAGACAGATTTTTACTGTCTGCTTCCAGTTGGATGTTCATTTACTAGCCCTGCAAATGATCATATATCTTACAATATCAAATCATATCTCAGTAACTGTCACAAGTGTATATCAGTATAACAGCATCCTACCTGTGCTCCAGAACAAGATCATCAATATCACTGCAGGTATCATATCTGTCTCTAACTGGGGCTCCACTGAGCTATACAAGTCTACTGTCATGAAGAGTGGACTGAAGAGTGGACAATTCTGCTAGGCTATATGACTTATATCTCATTAGTTCATTACTTCAATGATGTGAGATAAACTTCGTAGCAACTTATCTTAGATCACTGGTTGAACTCAGCTCTGTTTTGAAAAACCCCCACAGGAAACTGCTGACAGAGCAGCAAAGTTTCACGTAGTGTGTCCTATAATATCACCTCTAACTTTCTACTGCTTGAGAGGGGGAGGGAAGGGGAGGGGGAGAGGAGAGGAGGAGAGGAGGAGAGGAGAGGAGGAGAAGAGGAAAGGGGAGGAGAGGAGAGGAGAGGGAGGAGAAGAGGAGAGGGGGAGAATAGGAGAATGGGAGAGGGGGAGGGGGAGAGGAGGAGAAGAGGAGAGGAGGAGAGGAGGAGAAGAGGAGAGGGGGAGAAGAGGAGAGGAGAGGGGAGGAGAGGAGAGGGGGAGAAGAGGAGATGGGGAGAAGAGGAGAGGGGGATGAGGGGGTGAGGTTCGTCTTCCACCATTCCACCCATGTCTCATGTTAGAGCAGGAGAAGGGGGGATGTGGTGTAGAAGCTAGAGGTCTGTTACCCAAGGGTCAGGCTGGGCTGGGCCAAGAGTGGAAAAGGTTACTGGTTATGATGACATCACTGGTGAGATGTCAGTGATAATAATATATTATCTCTCTCTCCCATCTCTCGCTCTCCTCCCTCTCTCCTCCCTTTCCCTCTCCCTCTCTATGTCTCCCCCATTACTCTCTTCCTCCTCCCTCCCTCCCTCCCTCTCTCTCTCCCTCCCTCTCCTCAGGTATATATTATATATTGTAAGGGAGAAGAAGAGGGGGGAGAGGGGGGTGAGGAGGAGAGGAGAGTGGGGAGAGGAGGAGAGAGGAAGAGGAGGAGAGAGGAAGAGGAGGAGAGAAGGAGAGGGAGGTTGAGAGAGGGAGAGGAGGAGAAGGGGAGAGGAGCAGAGAGAAAGAAGAGCAGAGAGGGAGAAGGGGAGAGGGGGAGAGGAGGATAGGAGAGGAGAGGGGAGAGAGGGAGAAGATCAGAGTGTGGAGAGGGGAGAGAGGGAGAAGATGAGAGGGTGGAGAGGGGAGAGAGGGAGAAGAGGAGTGGGGGGAGAGGGGGAGAGAGGAAGAGGAGGAGAGGGGGGAGAGGAGGAGAGAGGGAGAGATGGAGAGGAGGTGAGGGGAGAGGAGAGGAAAGGGGGAGAAGTGGAGAGAGGGAGAGAGGGAGAAGAGGAGAGGGGGAGAGAGGAAGAAGAGGAGAAGGGGAGAGGAGCAGAGAGGGAGAAGAGGAGACAAGTAGAGGAGAGGAGAGGAGAGGAGAGGGGGAGAGGGGGAGAGAGGGAGAGGAGGAGAAGGTGGAGCGGGGAGAGAGGGAGAAGAGGAGAGGGGGGAGAGGGGGAGAGGGGGAGTGAGAGGAGAAGGGAGAGAGGGATAGAGGGAGAAGAGGAGAGGCTGGAGAGGTGAAGAGAGGGAGAAGAGAAGAGGGGAGAGAGAGGGAGGGAGGTCAACTCATCAGGCCTGATGTTATATGTCAGGGTCAGGCTGGGCTGTGCCAAGAGTGGAATAGGTTACTGGTTATGATGACATCACTGGTGAGATGTCAGTGATAATATATATTCTCTCTCTCTCCCATCTCTCGCTCTCCTCCCTCTCTCCTCCCCTCTCCCTCCCCCTCTCTATGTCTCCCCCTTACCTCTCCTCCTCCTCCCTCCCTCCCTCCTCCTCCCTCCTCCTCTAATGTATATTATATAATGTAAGGGGAAAGAGACGAAGAGGGGGGAGAGGGGGAAGAAAGAGGGAGAAGAGGAGAGGGGGAGAGGAGGAGAGAGGGAGAGAGAGAGGGGGAGAGGAGGAGAGATGGAGAGAGGAGAGGAGGAGAGGAGGAGAGATGGAGAAGAGGTGAGGGGGAGAGGAGGAGAGAGGGAGAAAAGAGAGGGGGTAGAGGAGAGAGGGGAAGAAGAAGAAAGGTGGGGAGAGGGGGAGAGGGGGTACCGTTTGTCTCCCACCGTTCCACCCATGGGACTATACCTTCTGTTATCAAGAGGGAGTTTCCACCATAGTTCTTATACCAGTCATTTCAGTTTAGGGGAAGTGAACAAGTGCACACTTTAAGAGAAAGGAGACATAATTGGGACAATGCATCGTTCTAGACTGCAGTCATGCGTCTGTGACACCAGACTATCACCTAGTGGCCATAAGAGGAACTGTCCTATCAGTATGTTTTTACTGCTTTCTCAAAACAACACATGACCTGCATACATGATATGATTCATGTGTGAGTACTAAAAGCATATGAATATAGTATATTATATTCTAGTATATTTATTATATATGTGGGTCTGATAAGTAAACACTCTTAATGTTTGCTGTTTTATCACTAAGAAGAGCATTGGGCACTATGTAACCAAACACATGTGGAACCTCATGATATGAGAGATAAGGAGTGTTTAAAAAGGTGAGTCCTGAACCCTGTAGACTACTACACTACTTCTGAAGAAGACCAGACTCCTTTCAGAATGAAGACTGCTATTGTTCTGACGGTGTTGCTGTTGGGTCATGGCTAGAAAGGATCCAGCTTTTGTCAGATTAACTTCAGATTTGACTTTTCGTAGCAGGTTAGGAGAATTTGTGCAGCAGTTTAGGAGAATTAACGTAGCAGGTTAGGAGAATTAGGTTAAAGTTAGGAAAAGGGTTAGGATTAGCTAAAATGCCTCAACAAAAAATATACTTTTGACATTCATTTGACAAAATCTGGATCCCTAATTGCCATGTGGTCTTCTGTAGCTCAATTGGTAGAGAGCATGGCGCTTTTAATGCCAGGGTAGTGAGTGTTTTGAGTTTTGAGTATCTGAGATGTAGTTTCATCATACGTGTGTTAACAATTGGGGAACTGTAATGGTTAATCACTTAACCGTTTGGTAAAGCTATATTTTTAAACTGGTTTGTCGACTATATATGGATTTAGAGAACTACAGAAATTACATCTGTTTGTAAAGTATAAACATTTAAATTACATGTATGATACACGATGAACATACATAATGACTACTCATTATTACTAATTGATTTCACATAGTGGGAACCACAATTAGTCACCATATAAAAGGGTGTGTGAACACTTCCAGTGTCTTTCAATATGGAGCAGGATAGACAGCAAGGGAGAGGAAGACACCAAAGAGCTGGTGGACAAGAGCCCCATCAGAGAGGGAGGACAAGGGGCCCGTCAGAGAGGTGGACATGGGCCCCGTCAGAGAGGAGGACATGGGCCCCGTCAGAGAGGGAGGACATGGGCCCCGTCATAGAGGAGGACATGGGCCCCATCAGAGAAGAGGACAAGGGCCCCATCAGAGAGGAGGACAAGGGGCCCGTCAGAGAGGTGGACATGGGCCCCTCAGAGAGGAGGACATGGGCCCGTCAGAGAGGAGGACAAGGGGCCCGTCAGAGAGGAGGACATGGGGCCCGTCAGAGAGGTGGACAAGGGGCCCCGTCAGAGAGGAGGACAAGGCCCCATCAGAGAGAGGACAAGGGGCCCGGTCAGAGAGGAGGACAAGGGGCCCCGTCAGAGAGGGAGGACATGGGCCCCGCAGAGAGGAGGACATGGGCCCCGCCAGAGAGGAGGACATGGGCCCCATCAGAGAGGAGGACATGGGCCCCGTCAGAGAGGAGGACATGGGGCGCGGCCAGAGAGGAGGACATGGGCCCCGGTCAGCGAGGAGGACAAGGGGCCCGTCAGAGAGGTGGACATGGGCCCCACAGAGAGGAGGACATGGGCCCCATCAGAGAGGGAGGACATGGGCCCCGTCAGAGAGGAGGACATGGGCCCTGTCAGAGAGGTGGACATGGGCCCCGTCAGAGAGGAGGACATGGGCCCCTCAGAGAGGAGGACAAGGGGCCCGTCAGAGAGGAGGACATGGGCCCCGTCAGAGAGGAGGACATGGGCCCCACAAGAGGAGGACAAGGGGCCCAAGTCAGAGAGGAGGACATGGGGCCCATCAGAGAGGGTGGACATGGGCCCCATCAGAGAGGAGGACAAGGGGCCCGTCAGAGAGGAGGACATGGGGGCCCGTCAGAGAGGTGGACATGGGCCCCAGAGGTGGACAATGGGCCCCGTCAGAGAGGAGGACAAGGGGCCCGTCAGAGAGGAGGACAAGGGGCCCGTCAGAGAGGAGGACATGGGCCCCGTCAGAGAGGAGGACATTGGCCCCGTCAGAGAGGAGGACATGGGCCCCATCAGAGAGGAGGACATGGGCCCCGTCAGAGAGGAGGACATGGGGCCCGTCAGAGAGGAGGACATGGGCCCCGCAGCGCAGTAGGACAAGGGGCCCGTCAGAGAGTGGACATGGGCCCCGCAGAGAGGAGGACATGGGCCCCCATCAGAGAGGAGGACATGGGCCCCGTCAGAGAGGAGGACATGGGCCCTGTCAGAGAGGTGGACATGGGCCCGTCAGAGAGGAGGACATGGGCCCCTCAGAGAGGAGGACAAGGGGCCCGACAGAGAGGAGGACATGAGCCCCATCAGAGAGGAGGACAAGGGGCCCATCAGAGAGGAGGAAAAGGGGCTCATCAGAGAGGTGGACATGGGCCCTGTCAGAGAGGTGGGACAAGGGGCCCCGTCAGAGAGGAGGACAAGGGGCCCCGTCAGAGAGGAGGACATGGGGCCCGGTCAGAGAGGTGGACATGGGCCCCATCAGAGAGGAGGACAAGGGGCCCGTCAGAGAGGAGGACATGGGGCCCGTCAGAGAGGTGGACAAGGGGCCCCGCCAGAGAGGAGGACAAGGGGCCCATCAGAGAGGAGGACAAGGGGCCCGTCAGAGAGGAGGACAAGGGGTCCCGTCAGAGAGGAGGACATGGGCCCCTGCCAGAGAGGAGGACATGGGCCCCGCCAGAGAGGAGGACATGGGCCCCGTCACAGAGGAGGACAAGGGGCCCGGTCAGAGAGGAGGACATGGGGCCCGACAGAGAGGGTGGACATGGGCCCCATCAGAGAGGAGGACAAGGGGCCCGTCAGAGAGGAGGACATGGGGCCCGTCAGAGAGGTGGACATGGGCCCCCGTCAAGAGGTGGACAATGGGCCCCGTCAGAGAGGAGGACAAGGGGCCCGTCAGAGAGAGAGGACAGGGGCCCCGTCAGAGAGGAGGACATGGGCCCCTGCAGAGAGGAGGACATGGGCCCCGTCAGAGAGGAGGACATGGGCCCATCAGAGAGGAGGACATGGGCCCCCAGAGAGGAGGACAAGGGGCCCAGTCAGAGAGGAGGACAAGGGGCCCGTCAGAGAGGTGGGCATGTGCCCCGTCAGAGAGGAGGACATGGGCCCGTCAGAGAGGAGGACATGGGCCCGTCAGAGAGGTGGACATGGGCCCCGTCAGAGAGGAGGACATGGGCCCCGCCAGAGAGGAGGACAAGGGGCCCGGGCCAGAGGAGGACATGGGCCCCCATCAGAGAGGAGGACATGGGTCCCGTCAGAGAGCTGGACATGGGCCCCATCAGAGAGGAGGACAAGGGGCCCTGTCAGAGAGGAGGACAAGGGGCCCCGTCAGAGAGGTGGACATGGGCCCACAGGAGGAGGACATAGGCCCCATCAGAGAGGAGGACATGGGGCCCGTCAGAGAGGAGGACATGGGCCCCATCAGAGAGGAGGACAAGGGGCCCGTCAGAGAGGTGGACATGGGCCCCGGCCAGAGAGGAGGACATGGGCCCCATCAGAGAGGAGGACATGGGGGCCCCGTCAGAGAGGAGGACATGGGCCCTGTCAGAGAGGTGGACATGGGCCCCGTCAGAGAGGAGGACATGGGCCCCGTCAGAGAGGAGGACAAGGGGCCCGACAGAGAGGAGGACATGAGCCCCATCAGAGAGGAGGACAAGGGGCCCATCAGAGAGAGGACAAGGGGCTCATCAGAGAGGTGGACATGGGCCCTGTCAGAGAGGGGACAAGGGGCCCCGTCAGAGAGGAGGACAAGGGGCCCGTCAGAGAGGAGGACATGGGAACCCATCAGAGAGGTGGACATCGGCCCCATCAGAGAGGAGGACAAGGGCGTCAGAGAGGAGGACATCCGGCCAGAGAGGTGGACAAGGGGCCCCATCAGAGAGAGGACAAGGAGCCCATCAGAGAGGAGGACAAGGGCCCGACAGAGAGGAGGACAAGGGGCCTGCCAGAGAGAGGACATGGGCCCCATCAGAGAGGTGGACAAGGGGCCCCGTCAGAGAGGAGGACAAGGGGCCCCGTCAGAGAGAGGACAAGGGGCCCCCAGAGAGAGGACAAGGGGCCCGTCAGAGAGGAGGACATGGGCCCCGTCAGAGAGGAGGACATGGGCCCCGTCAGAGAGGAGGACATGGGCCCCGGCACAGGGGAGGACAAGGGGCCCGTCAGAGAGGAGGACATGGGGCCCCGTCAGAGAGGTGGACATGGGCCCCCATCGGAGAGGAGGACAAGGGGCCCGTCAGAGAGAGGACATGGGCCCCGCAGAGAGGAGGACATGGGCCCCGTCAGAGAAGAGGACATGGAACCCATCAGAGAGGAGGACATGGGCCCCGGTCAGAGAGGAGGACATGGGCCCCGTCACAGAGGAGGACAAGGGGCCCGTCAGAGAGGAGGACATGGGGCCCGTCAGAGAGGTGGACATGGGCCCCATCAGAGAGAGGAGGACAAGGGGGCCCGTCAGAGAGGAGGACATGGGCCCCGTCAGAGAGGAGGACATGGGCCCCCGTCAGAGAAGAGGACATGGAACCCATCAGAGAGAGGACATGGGCCCGTCCAGAGAGGAGGACATGGGGGCCCGTCAGAGAGGAGGACATGGGCCCCGTCAGCGAGGAGGACAAGGGGCCCGTCAGAGAGGTGGACATGGGCCCCGTCAGAGAGGAGGACATGGGCCCCATCAGAGAGGAGGACATGGGCCCCAGTCAGAGAGAGGACATGGGCCCTGTCAGAGAGGTGGACATGGGCCCCGCAGAGAGGAGGACATGGGCCCCGTCAGAGAGGAGGACAAGGGAGCCCGTCAGAGAGGAGGACAGTGAGCCCCATCAGAGAGGAGGACAAGGGGCCCATCAGAGAGGAGGAAAAGGGGCTCATCGAGAGGTGGACATGGGCCCTGTCAGAGAGGTGGACAAGGGGCCCCGTCAGAGAGGAGGACAAGGGGCCCGTCAGAGAGGAGGACATGGGAGCCCGGTCAGAGAGGTGGACATGGGCCCCATCAGAGAGGAGGACAAGGGGCCCACAGAGAGGGAGGACATGGGGCCCGTCAGAGAGGTGGACAAGGGGCCCCGTCAGAGAGGAGGACAAGGGGCCCATCAGAGAGGAGGACAAGGGGCCCGTCAGAGAGGAGGACAAGGGGTCCGTCAGAGAGGAGGACATGGGCCCCCAGAGAGGAGGACATGGGCCCCATAGAGAGGAGGACATGGGCCCCGTCACAGAGGAGGACAA
Organism: Coregonus clupeaformis; assembly: GCF_020615455.1. NCBI lineage: Eukaryota > Metazoa > Chordata > Actinopteri > Salmoniformes > Salmonidae > Coregonus > Coregonus clupeaformis. Next base: position 247,129 of record NW_025534085.1, on the reverse strand, counting down.
GGGGCCCGGTCAGAGAGGAGGACATGGGGCCCGTCAGAGAGGTGGGACATGGGCCCCATCAGAGAGAGGAGGACAAGGGGCCCGTCAGAGAGGAGGACATGGGCCCGTCAGAGAGGTGGACATAGGCCCCGTCAAGAGGTGGACAATGGGGCCCGTCAGAGAGGAGGACAAGGGGCCCGTCAGAGGAGAGACAAGGGGCCGTCAGAGAGGAGGACATGGGCCCCACAGAGAGGAGGACATGGGCCCCGCCAGAGAGGAGGACAAGGGGCCCGTCAGAGAGGAGGACAAGGGCCCGTCAGAGAGGTGGGCATGTGCCCCTCAGAGAGGAGGACATGGGCCCCAGAGAGGAGGACATGGGCCCCTCACAGAGAGGTGGACATGGGCCCCTCAGAGAAGGGAGGACATGGGCCCCGTCAGAGGGAGGACAAGGGGCCCGCAGAGAGGAGGACATGGGCCCCATCAGAGAGGAGGACATGGGTCCCGTCAGAGAGCTGGACATGGGCCCCATCAGAGAGGAGGACAAGGGGCCCGTCAGAGAGGAGGACAAGGGGGCCCGTCAGAGAGGGTGGACATGGGCCCCGTCAGAGAGGGAGGACATAGGCCCCCGTCAGAGAGGGAGGACATGGGGCCCGTCAGAGAGGAGGACATGGGCCCCGTATGAGAGAAGGACAAAGGGCCCGTCAGAGAGGTGGACATGGGCCCCGTCAGAGAGTGTCTGGGTAATGGTGTAACTGGCCCAGATTCTCCCAGAGTGTCTGGGTCATGGTGTGTAACTGGATGAGATTCTCCCAGAGTGTCTGGGTCATGGTGTAACTGGCTGAGATTCTCCCAGAGTGTCTGGGTCATGGGTGTAACTGGCTGATATTCTCCCAGAGTGTCTGGGTCATGGTGTAACTGGCTGAGATTCTCCCAGAGTGTCTGGGTCATGGTGTAACTGGCTGAGATTCTCCCAGAGTGTCTGGGTCACGTGGTGTAACTGGCTGAGATTCTCCCAGAGTGTCTGGGTAATGGTGTAACTGGTTGAGATCTCTCCCAGAGTGTCTGGGGTCATGATGTAACAGGCTGAGATTCTCCCAGAGTGTCTGGGTCATGGTGTAACTGGCTGAGATTCTCCCAGAGTGTCTGGGTCATGGTGTAACTGACTGAGATTCTCCCAGAGTGTCTGTGTTGGTGTAACAGGCTGAGATTCTCCCAGAGTGTCTGGGTCATGGTGTAACTGGCTGAGATTCTCCCAGAGTGTCTGGGTCATGGTGTAACTGGCTGAGATTCTCCCCTGAGTGTCTGGGTCATGGTGTAACTGGCTGAGATTCTCCCAGAGTGTCTGGTCATGGTGTAACTGGCTGAGATTCTCCCTGAGTGTCTGGGTCATGGTGTAACTGGCTGAGATTCTCCCAGAGTGTCTGGGTCATGGTGTAACTGGCTGACAGGATGATGCAGTACTGTACATGTAGGCCTGAGGTGTAATATTGTTCTCTGGCCAGCAGAGGGAAATATTTCATTTTTCATCTTTCATACTCCCACCAATCTGCAGTGAAGAAAGTACAGGTAAAATTTCCCCGAGGTCCAGATCTAGGATCAGCTTCTCCTCCCCAATCCTAACCTTATCCATTAGTGGGGAAATGCAAAACTAACCCAAGATCAGCGTGTAGGGAAAACTTCACCCTATATTCAATGGTACCCTGTTCCCTATCATAGAGCACTCACTACTATTGACCAGGGCCCACGGGACTATACACACTATACAGCTAAATGCTAATAGGACACTATACAGCTAAATGCTAATAGGACACTATACAGCTAAATGCTAATAGCACTCACAAAGGACACTATACAGCTAAATGCTAATAGGACACTATACAGCAAACTTCACAAATGCTAATAGGACACTATACAGCTAAATGCTAATAGGTCACTATACAGCTAAATGCTAATAGGACACTATACAGCTAAATGCTAATAGGACACTATACAGCTAAATGCTAATAGGACACTATACAGCTAAATGCTAATAGGACACTATACAGCTAAATGCTAATAGGACACTTACAGCTAAATGAGGAACTAATGTCATTGGTATAATTGAACATTTATGTCCCACAACATCTAATGTGTGTGTGTGTGTGTGTGTGTGTGTGTGTGTGTGTGTGTGTGTGTGTGTGTGTGTGTGTGTGTGTGTGTGTGTGTGTGTGTGTGTGTGTGTGTTAATGCTGAGAAATTTGTACTTTTTAAGTCTGTTCGGTTTCCCGGTTCGATTACAAAAAAAAATAACGGTTTTCGAATTCGATAATAAAACATGAAATGCATTATCAAATAATTGCATTACAATGGTTTTAGAGCTTTTTAAGGGAAATTTCAAAGCAAAAAACAGTGAACGTTAAATTGCCAAAAAAATAAGGAAATGACTATGAAACAATCAAATATTTCAGTTGTGTACAGTGTCTTGCCGAAACTATTAACCCTTGGAATTTTTCTTATTTTGTTGCTGTCACGATCGTCTTGAAAAGAAGCGGTCCAAGGCGCAGCGTGAGATGCGTACATATTTATTTTATTGTACACCACAGCGAACAAAACAACAAACGAAACGTGAAGTCCTTCGATACAAACACAAATCAAAAGGAACAAGAAACCACACGAAACGAATGCCTTACAGCTACCTAAGTATGGCTCCCAATCAGTGGCGGCTCCTGAAAAAATTCTCAGGAGGGGCAATTTTTCTGATGATTTAGGTGACCTACACACATTTTAAAAAAAGATATGTCCAGCAACAACATGAAGACAGGGGGCAGCATATAAGTCAATACCAGAAGCATTTATTGACTGATCTGGGGAGATGGATTCCAGTTTCTGTGACAGATTATAAATAATCTCTGATGCCTTTGTTATATTAGCTTTTGGTTGAATGTAGTGTCGTAGTAAATATATAATGTTATAGCTTGGTCTGACTAAAATCTTGTGCATGACCCATTTTGTGTTGGGCCTTTGTATTCAATACAATGAACAAGAGTCCTATCTTGTCAGCCTTGTCAGCAGGTGGCTAAGGATAACACCCACGCCATAGGTCTCTCAGTTCTTCCAACTCACGAGTTCTTGCCCTGAGGACACCCACACACACACACACACACACACACACACACACACACACACATCATCACTGATAAACACACACACACACACACACACATCATCACTGATAACAAACACACACACACACACACACTGATAACAAACACACACACACACACACACAAATCCTCTTCTCTTAGGCTGAACATCTGAAGACAGAGAACCCGACTCAGAGCCAATGCAACAGTGACACTAGCCTGGAGGTGACCTCGCCCAACTCATCAGGACCAATCAGAAGATCAGAACTACTAGATTCAACCTACTTCATTTTTTGTATAAAAATGTCAGCACACAATGTTTAGGGGCTCTTCTGATAAACTCCCTACGAGTTTGACGAACGGGTCCGTGCATGCGATTCCAGATATCTTTACCTCTGAATAAACTGCCTTATATTATACAATTATCCACCTTGTCCAAAAGTCTCTACTTTTTCTCCGTTCTCCAGTAAACTTGTTTTATCAACAATAGTAAGGTTCAATGACACAGAAAGCAGTTCAATGTCGGGGTACAGAGTCGCTCTCTTACCAGGATCGCGGTCCGCTCTGACCAGGGTGAAGCCGCCGGCTCCACCTCTCTGTCCGGGGACTCTGTCATCCAGCCAAGTCTCCCAGCTGTATTGGGATTCCGCTGCCAGCAGCGTTTTCATTATTTAGTCCGTTCGTAGCGGGTATGTACACGATCAACAAGATCAGTCCAAAACCGAAGATCAGTCCAAAGCAGAATGTTTGCAGAATGTTTGTAAACTAAGTCTACAAATTAAAAACATAAAATAACGCCACACTGCAGGTCGCAACATAGACGCTGCTAGCGGCCATTGTCTTAGTTACGTTCAACGTTACGTCACGTATGACGAAAGCGGCGTAAGTGCATGCACACAGACACCCATAGAGAATGTATTGAAAGCTTTGAAATGTGAAAAAAAATAGATTTTACATGACAGGCTATGAGAGACTTCTGGGCGATTTTCAACCTGACTGAAATCGCCCAAAAACGGCGGGGCCATTTGAAGCGCACGACTTTAGCCTGATTTGACATTTAGTGGCTGGCAGATCAGACGTGAACACTGATAACTGCTGTTGCCGTGATATAATTGATTAGAAAAAAATCCCTTCCTTTTCCCGTTTGGCAGTGCGTCGCCCATATCGCCCTATTGGACAAGCCGTCCCTGCTCCCAATCAGAGACAACGAGCAACAGCCGTCTCTGATTGGGAGCCACCCTGGCCAACAGAAACACAAAACTAGAACCTAACACCCTGGCTCAACATACGAGAGTCCCCAGAGCCAGGGCGTGACAGTACCCCCCAAAGGCGCGGACTCCGGCCGCGCCAACCAAACACAACAGGGAGGGACCGGGTGGGCACTCCGCCTCGGCGGTGGATCCGGCTCGGGCATGACTCCCACTCCCTCTCTAACCCCCCAAAGCGCCCCTGATCCGGGTCTGGCCCTGCTGGCCGGAGCTGGACTGAACACTGGTGGAGCGGAATGCTCTAGCCCGGAGTGGAGCAGCTGACCGGTGCCGACCAGGCACCAGTGGAACAGGCACGGCTGTGCCGACTGACGACGCGCACCACAGGCTTGGTGCGGGGAGCAGGGACGGGCGGACCGGGCTGACGACAGCGCACCATTGGCTTGGTGCGGGGAGCAGGACGGGCCGAACCGGGCGATGAAGCGCACCACTTGCTTGGTGCGGGGAGCAGGAACAGGCAGGACCCGGCCTGACGACGCGCACCATTGGCTTGGTGCGGGGAGCAGGGACCGGGCCGAACCGGTTGACGAGCGCACCATTGGCTTGGTGCGGGGGAGCAGGGACGGGCGAACCGGCTGATGAAGCGCACCACTTGCTTGGTGCGGGCGCAGGAACAGGCCGGACCGGGCTGACGACGCGCACCATTGGCTTGAGTGCGGGAGCAGGGACGGGCCGAACCGGGCTGATGAAGCGCACCACTTGCTTGGTGCGGGGAGCAGGAACAGGCCAGACCGGGCTGGACGGCGCACCATTGGCTTGGTGCGGGGAGCAGGAACAGGCCGAACCGGGCTGGCGACGCGCACCACAGGCTTGGCGCGAGGGACAGGAACAGGCCGGACCGGGCTGGCGACGCGCACCACAGGCTCGGGTAGAGGCAGGAACAGGCCGAACCGCACTGGGAACACACGCCACTGGCCCTAAGCGGGGATCAGGAACGGGCCGGACCGGACTGGCAACACACCCCAGTACCTCCGCCGTGCCTCTACATACTCCCTTCCCCCTGGTGTCCAGTAACTCCCTTAACCTGGCAGCCTCCTCTGCCAACCCTCTGAACCACTCTATCCCGTACTCCTGCTGCCCCGTCGTCCACGGCGTGAGTCCCCCCTCAAAATTTTCTGGGCTTGTCTCTCCCCCGTGGACCAGGCCTCCATGGTTCTCGTCCAATTCTCTCTCCACTTCTCGTAATTCCAACCTTTCTCCTCATCACGCTGCTTGACCCAGTCGTGGTGGTTTCTTCTGTCACGATCGTCTTGAAAAGAAGCGGGCCAAGGCGCAGCGTGAGATGCGTACATATTTATTTTATTGTACACCACAGCGAACAAAACAACAAACGAAACGTGAAGTCCTTCGATACAAACACAAATCAAAAAGGAACAAGAAACCACACGAAACGAATGCCTTACAGCTACAAGGTATGGCTCCCAATCAGAGACAACGAGCAACAGCCGTCTCTGATTGGGAGCCACCCTGGCCAACATAGAAACACAAAACTAGAACCTAACACCCTGGCTCAACATCGAGAGTCCCCAGAGCCAGGGCGTGACAGTTGCCTTACAACCTGGAATTAAAATTGATTTTTTTCGGGTTTGTAACATTTCATTTCCACAACATGCCTACCACTTTGAAGATGTAAAAACATTTTTATTGTGAAACAAACAAGAAATTTGCCCATTCTTCAAGGCAAAACTGCTCCAGCTCCTTCAAGTTGGATGGGTTCCGTGGTGTACAGCAATCTTTAAGTCATACCACAGATTCTCAATTGGATTGAGGTCTGGGCTTTGACTAGGCCATTCCAAGACATTTCAATGTTTCTCCTTAAACCACTTCAGTGTTGCTTTAGCACTATGCTTAGGGTCATTGTCCAGCTGGAAGGTGAACCTCCATCCCAGTCTCAAATCTCTGGAAGACTGAAACAGGTTTCCCTCAAGAATTTCCCTGTATTTAGCGCCATCCATTACTCCTTCAATTGTGACCAGTTTCCCAGTCCCTGCCGATGAAAAACATCCCCACAGCATGATATTGCCACCACCATGCTTCAATGTGGTGATGGTGTTCTCGGGGTGATGAGAGGTGTTGCGTTTGCGCCAGACATAGCATTTTCCTTGATGGCCAAAAAGTTCAATTTTAGTCTCATCTGACCAGAGTACCTTCTTCCATATGTTTGGGGAGTCTCCCACATGCCTTTGGCGAAAACGAAACGTGGTTCTCCAATCTCCGCTGTGGAGCTTTGCAGCTCCTTCAGGGTTATCTTTGGTATCTTTGACAACTTTATGTAGACCCTAAAAGTTTGTGGGCACCTTTTGTCACCATTATAGTGCATGTAATGTATTGTTTAGATTAATTAATAATAATAATTTATTATTATTATGTTTATTGTGTTGTGGTGTCGCTAGCATGCATCCCCCAAAAAAATGGTTGTTTGTCCCACCAAGATTGGGGCGGCAGGTAGCTTAAGAGCGTTGTGCCAGTAACCGAAAGGTCGCTAGTTCTAATCCCCGAGCCGACTAGGTGAAAAATCTGTCGATGTGCCCTTGAGCAAGGCACTTAACCCTAATTGCTCGGTAAGTCGCTCTGCGATAAGAGCGTCTGCTAAATGACTAAAATGTAAATGTAATGGAAATGTAAGATTGACATGCTAAAATCACCACTGCAAATGAGCCATCAATTTGATTAACCACCTAACAAGCGACCACCACTCCTACCACTACAAAGACCTGAAATGCCAAGAGATAAACATAGAGAAAAGTCCCTTCTTCCAGCTTGTCCTGAAGCTAAGTTCACAAACCACTACTAACCCAACAATGCCTCAAGACAGCCCTCAGACAATCTGGCCCAAACAAATCTGGCCCAAACAAACATAAAATTATACTGGAAAACATTACAAAACCTGGGGTGTGTAGAAATATTAGCTAAACCTAGGGTATGGCTAAATGGGGTGTGTCGAAATACAAATAAACCTAGGGTATGGCTAAATGGGGTGTGTAGAAATACAGCTAAACCTAGGGCATGGCTAAATGGAGTGTGTAGAAATACAGCTAAACCTAGGGTATGGCTAAATGGGGTGTGTAGAAATACAGCTAATCCTAGTGTATGGCTAAATGGGGTGTGTAGAAATACAGCTAAACCTAGGGTATGGCTAAATGGGGTGTGTGAAACAGGTAAACCTAGGGGTATGGCTAAATGGGGTGTGTGAAATACAGCTAAACCTAGTGTATGGCTAAATGGGGTGTGTAGAAATACAAATAAACCTAGGTATGGCAAAATGGGGTGTGTAGAAATACAAATAAACCTAGGGTATGGCTAAATGGGTGTGTAGAAATCCCCCCACCAGTTGAAGCTCATTTACTGTACTTAAAAAACTCTCAAATCCTATTTGGAGAACAGCAGAAACTAACAAAAATGCCCCCCAGACATTAATTATCACTGCAATGTTAGGGTTTATATTAGGTTTAAAGGTCTGTGGAATGGAGTGTACAATGTACTACTCAATTTCAGTTTTTTTGCATGGGCTGCATCTCAATCTACTTCATCCGCCTGTATGTCTGCCTTCCGCATCCCGAAAATCACCATAGGTAGAGAGAAGACAGGCTATGTGCCACACTGCCCACAAAATGAGGTGGAAACTGAGCTGCACTTCTTAACCTCCTGCCAAATGTACGATGATGTGAGAGAGACATATTTCCCTCAGATTACAAGGACCCCCAAATAATTTGAAAACAAATATAATATTGATAAGCTCCCGTATCTGTTAGGGTGAAATACAGCAGCGTGCAATCATGGCAGCAAAATGTGTGACCTGTTGTGATAAGAATAGGGTAACCAGTGGAGAACAAACACCACAGTAAATAAAACCTAGCTAGATTTATCAGTTTATTTCATTTCCCTTGCCATTTGTACTTCTACTTTTGCACAAGCTCACACTCTCCTACACAGACCAGCTGGCTGAGAGGGCCCCTAGTGGAGCCACCTGGCTGAGAGGGCCCTAGTGGAGCCACCTGGCTGAGAGGACCCTAGTGGAGCCAACTGGCTGAGAGGGCCCTAGTGGAGCCACCTGGCTGAGAGGGCCCTAGTGGAGCCACCTGGCTGAGAGGACCCTAGTGGAGCCAACTGGCTGAGAGGGCCCCTAGTGGAGCCACCTGGCTGAGAGGGCCCCTAGTGGAGCCAGCTGGCTGAGAGGGCCCAGTGGAGCCACCTGGCTGAGAGTGCCCTAGTGGGAGCCAGCTGGCTGAGAGGGCCCCTAGTGGAGCCAGCTGGCTGAGAGGGCCTAGTGGAGCTACCTGGCTGAGAGGGCCCTAGTGAGCCACATGGCTGAGAGGGCCCTAGTGCAGCCAGCTGGCTGAGAGGACCCTAGTGGAGCCAGCTAGTTTATATTTCATTTACAGTGTATTGACCGACGGCCTATACAGGTCAGGACTGATACACTCATTTTTTTTTTTTTTTTTTTTTATATAGTTAAATTATTAACATTTCAAATGACTTTCTCTTTTGAAACTTTTGTGTGTTTAAAGTTTACTGTTTGTGATTGTTTATTTCACTTGCTTTGTCAATGTTAACATATGTTTCCCATGTCAATGAAACCCCTTTGAATTGAACTGAGAGAGAGAGTGAGAGAGAGAGAGAGAGAGAGGGGGGGCAAAGAGAGGAGAAAATGAACATCAACATCACCTTCCATGATGTGATAGAGAAGATAGGCTTAAAGTTGGTGTGGTGCAACAACACACGTGATGTGATGGGGAAGATAGGCTTATAGTTGGTATGATGCAATAACACCCATGTGTACACACATTCCCCTTCCGTGGAAAGGTGAACCTCTCTTTGCAGATGAGTTTATATATAATTTAATACCTTTGCTTTTGTCTGTTTTGAAATCATTCATTTCATAGGTCAGAGGTCAAGCTGAGCAGTCAAGCTGAGCCGTACCAGAGTGGAAGAGCGGAAAAAAGGTTACTAGTTGTGATGACATCACTGGTTAGAAGTCAGTTATGAAAAGATATTCAGTTGACTGCGTGTTAGTCTGTCAGCCCTATCTCTTTGACATCTCCCTCTCTCTACTCCTCTTCTCTCTCACTCTCCATCTCCCTCCCCTCCTCCTCTGTCCCATAGCCACAGGAAGTAGTTTGGGGTGTAGAAATACAGCTAAACCTAGGGTATGGCTAAATGGGGTTTGTAGAAATACAGCTAAACCTAGGGTATGGCTAAATGGGGTGTGCAGAAATACAACTAAACCTAGGGTATGGCTAAATGGGGTGTGAAGAAATACAACTAAACCTAGGGCATGGCTAAATGGGGTGTGTTGAAATACAGCTAAACCTAGTGTATGGCTAAATGGGGTGTGTAGAAATACAGCTAAACCTAGGGTATTGCTAAATGGGGTGTGTAGAAATACAACTAAACCTAGTGCATGGCAAAAGGGGTCTCTATCTCCCCCCTCCCCTCCCCTCCCCTCCCCCTCCCCTCCCCTCCCTCTCTCTCTCTCCACTACGCTCTCCTCCGCCCCCCACCCATCCTCTCTCCTCCGCCCCATCTCTCTCTCGCTCATCTCGCAGCCCTTTGACATCTCCCTCTCTATCTCCCTCCCGTCCTCTCCCCTCTTCTCTCTCTCCACTACCCTCCCCTCCTCTCACTCTCTCTCTCTCTCTCTCTCTCTTCCTGACATATAGCATCAGGCTTGTTGAGCTTGACTCAGTTGACGGTAAGAGACCTCTAGCTACCCCCTTCCCCTTGCTCGATTGAACCTTTAATAAACCTTTATTTAACTAGGCAAGTCAGTTAAGAACAAATTCACATTTACAATAATGGCCTACCCAGGCCAATCCCTCCCGTAACCCGGACGATGCTGGGCCAATTGTGCGCCGCTCTATGGGGACTCAATCCCGGCCGGTTGTGATATAGCCTGGGATCGAACCCGGGTGTGCACTGACGCCTCTAGCACTACGATGCAGTGCCTATGATCACTGCGCCTCTCGGGAGGCCATAGAAACATAAGACGAATATTAAATAGATACATCATATATACTCTCATTCATTTCCATAGGGACAGATACAATCAATCATTGACACACTGAATATACAACATCACATACACCATCACACCTTAAATGACATTAGTGCCTGTCCCCAGATGGACAGTTATTGTCACGCCCTGGCTCTGGGGACTCTTTGATGTTGAGCCAGGGTGTGTAGGTTTCATTGTTTAGTTTTCTATGTTTGTGTTCTAGATCGTTTAGATCTATGTTGGCCAGGGTGGTTCCCAATCAGAGGCAGCTGTAGCTTGTTGTCTCTGATTGGGGACCATACTTAGGCAGCCTGTTTGGCACTGTTATTTTGTGGGATCTTGTTCCGTTTGGTTTGTGTTATGACCTAGGACTTCACGTATCGTTTGGTTTATTGTTTTGGTTCGTGTGTGTACTAAATAAAGTATGTACACCTATCACGCTGCGCCTTGGTGCGCTTCCGTCAACGATCGTGACAGTTATGCTACAGTAAATTACATTTACTGCTGATTACATCATTGTCCTGCTTTAAGACATATTTTTACTGTCTGCATCCAGTTGCATGTTATTTACTAACCCTGCAAATGATCATATATCTTACAATATCAAAACATATGCTCCAGAACAGGATCATGAATATCACTGCCGGTATCATATCTGACTCTAACTGGGGCTCCACTGAGCTATACAAGTCTACTGTCATGAAGAGTGGACTGAAGAGTGGAAAATACTGCTAGGCTATATGATTTCTATCTCATTAGTTCCTTACTTAATAATAAAATAATAATAATATGCCATTTAGCAGACGCTTTTATCCAAAGCGACTTACAGTCATGCGTGCAAACATTTTTGTGTATGGGTGGTCCCGGGGATCGAACCCACTGGCTCCACTAGGCCCTCTCATGATGTGAGATAAACTTCTGAGCAACTTATCTTGGATCAGTGGTTGAGCCCAGCTAAACACAGCAAACTGATCTGTCTTGCAGCAATGTTTCACATAGTGTGTTATATAATATCACCTCTAACTTTCTACTGCTTGAGTTCACCTCTTATAGAATATTGGCTTAATGTTCCTTAATGTTCCAGGCAGTGAAAATACTTTAATCTTTCTTTTATATAGTTATCAAAATTCTCAGCCATTTGTACTTCTACTTTTTGCACAGACAGCTCACACTTTCCTACAAACACCAGCTGGCTGAGAGGGCCCTAGTGGAGCAACCTGGCTGAGAGGGCCTAGTGGAGCCACCTGGCTGAGAGGGCCCTAGTGGAGCCACCTGGCTGAGAGGGCCCTAGTGGAGCCACCTGGCTGAGAGGGCCTAGTGGAGCCACCTGGCTGAGAGGGCCCTAGTGGAGCCACCTGGCTGAGAGGGCCCTAGTGGAGCCACCTGGCTGAGAGGGCCTTAGTGGAGCCACCTGGCAAAGAGGGCCTAGTGGAGCCACCTGGCTGAGAGGGCCTAGTGGAGCCACCTGGCTGAGAGGACCCTAGTGGAGCCACCTGGCTGAGAGGACCCTAGTGGAGCAACCTGGCTGAGATGGCCCTAGTGGAGCCACCTGGCTGAGAGGGCCTAGTGGAGCCACCTGGCTGAGAGGGCCCTATTGAGCCACCTGGCTGAGAGGACCCTAGTGGAGCCACCTGGCTGAGAGCACCCTAGTGGAGCCAGCTGGCTGAGAGCACCCTAGTGGAGCCAGTGTGACACTCTGGCTCTATGGACTTTTATTTTAGAGCCAGGGTTGTATTTCTTTTGGTGGTGTTGGGTATGGGTGAGTTTCATTTGTTTGTGTTTTGGTAATTGGTCAATGACTCCCAATCGGAGGTAACGAGTGTCAGCTGTCGGCTGTTATCTCTGATTGGGAGCCATATATACTGTTGTGTTTCACTGTTGGTTTGTGGGTTTTTGTTCTATGTTCAGTCGATGTACTGAGGACGTTACGGATCGTGTTTTGTTTTGTCAACATTAAAGTCATGTTCACTCCCAACGCTGCGCTTTGGTCCTATTTCATAGACGGTCGTGACAGAAAAACCCACCACAACGACCAAGCAGCAGTTGGAATACGAGTGGTGCAGCCAGAAGAGCGAAGGTTGGGAGAGGACTATGGAGGCCTGGTCCACCGAGAGGAGAGACCCCAGAAAATTTTTAGGGGGGCTCACGACGTCGGGGCAGAAGGTGTACGGCCTGGAGGAGTGTAAGAGGTTGGCAGAGATGGCCGCCAGTTTAAGGGGGCCACTGGTTACTGAAGGGGATGGAAAGTGTGGAGGCACGGCGAGAGGTACTGGGGGGTGTTTCCAGTCCGGTCCGGCCCGTTCCTGATCCCCGTGTAGGGCCAGGGTGTGTGTCCCCAGTGCGGTTCTGTCTGTTCCTGCGCCCGCACCAAGTCTGTGGTGCGTTTAGCCAGCCCAGCCCGGGCCTGTCCCTGCTCAACGCACCGAGCCTACGGGGTGCGTCGTCAGCCCTGTCCAGCCAGAGCCGTCCGCCAGACAGGATCAGCCAGAGCCGTCCGCCAGCCATGAGCAGCCAGATCCTTCCGCCAGCCACGAGCAGCCAGATCCTTCCGCCAGCCATGAGCAGCCAGATCCTTCCGCCAGCCATGAGCAGCCAGATCCTTCCGCCAGCCATGAGCAGCCAGATCCGTCGGCCGCCGCGAGCGGCCAGATCCGTCAGCCATCCAGAGCAGCCAGATCCGTCAGCCAGCCATGAGCCGCCAGCCGGGATCCGCCAGAGCCGTCCAGCCAGGATCCGCCAGAGCTGTCCAGCCGGGATCCGCCAGAGCCGTCCAGCCGGATCCGCCAGCCAGCCAGGATCCGCCAGAGCCAGCCAGCCAGGATCCGCCAGCCAGTCCGGTGCTGCCCCTTAGCCCGGTGCTGTCCCTTAGCCCGGTGCTGCCCCTTGGCCCGGTGCTGCCCCTTAGCCCGGTGCTGCCCCTTAGCCTGGTGCTGCCCCTTAGCCCGGTGCTGCCCTACCCGTGCTGCCCCTAGTCCGGTGCTGCCCCCTGAGTCCGGTGATGCCACTTAGTCCAGTGCCGCCCATTAACCCAGTGGGGTGTAGTTGGGGGGTGGTAATGTGGAGGAGGCTAGGGAAGCGGGTGGTGACTAAGGTGGGATGGGGAGCACGACCAGGGGCAGAACCGCCACCGTGGACAGACGCCCACCCAGACCCTCCCCTAGACAGTATGCTGGTACGCCCGGAGTTCGCACCTTTAGGGGGTACTGTGACACTCTGGCTCTATGGACTTTTATTTTAGAGCCAGGGTTGTATTTCTTTGGTGGTGTTGGGTATGGGTGAGTTTCATTTGTTTGTGTTTTGGTAATTGGTCAATGACTCCCAATCGGAGGTAACTTAGTGTCAGCTGTCGGCTCGTTATCTCTGATTGGGAGCCATATATATACTGTTGTGTTTCACTGTTGGTTTGTGGGTTTTTGTTCTATGTTCAGTCGATGTACTGAGGACGTACGGATCGTGTTTTGTTTTGTCAACATTAAAGTCATGTTCACTCCCAACGCTGCGCTTTGGTCCTATTTCATAGACGGTCGTGACAGCCAGCTAGTTTATATTTCATTTACAGTGTATTGACCGACGGCCTATACAGGTCAGGACTGATACACTCATTTTTATTTTTTGTTTTTTTATATAGTTAAATTATTAACATTTCAAATGACTTTCTCTTTTGAAACTTTTGTGTGTTTAAAGTTTACTGTTTGTGATTGTTTATTTCACTTGCTTTGTCAATGTTAACATATGCTTCCCCATGTCAATGAAACCCACTTTGAATTGAACTGAGAGAGAGAGTGAGAGAGGGGAGGGGGCAAAGAGAGGAGAAATGAACATCAACATCACCTTTCATGATGTGATGGAGAAGATAGGCTTATAGTTGGTGTGGTGCAACAACACACGTGATGTGATGGAGAAGATAGGCTTATAGTTGGTATGATGCAAACACCCATGTGTACACACATTCCCCTTCCGTGGAAAGGTGAACCTCTCTTTGCAGATGAGTTTATATATAATTAATACCTTTGCTTTTGTCTGTTTTTGAAATCATTCATTTCATAGGTCAGAGGTCAAGCTGAGCCGTACCAGGAGTGGAAGAGTGGAAAAGGTTACTGGTTGTGATGACATAACTGGTGAGAAGTCAGTTATGAAAAAGATATTCAGTTGACTGCGTGTTAGTCTGTCAGCCCTATCTCTTTTGACATCTCCCTCTCTCTACTCCTCTTCTCTCTCACTCTCCATCTCCCCTCCCCTCCTCCTCCTGTCCCATAGCCGCAGGAAGTAGTTTGGGGGTGTAGAAATACAGCTAAACCTAGGGTATGGCTAAATGGGGTGTGTAGAAATACAGCTAAACCTAGGGTATGGCTAAATGGGGTGTGTAGAAATACAGCTAAACCTAGGGTATGGCAAAATGGGGTCTCTATCTCCCCTCCCTCCCTCCCCTCCCCCCCTCCCCCTCTCTCCACTAGCTCTCCTCCGCCCCCACCCATCCTCTCTCCTTCCGCCCCATCTCTCTCTGCTCATCTCTCGCAGCCCTTTGACATCTCCCTCTCTATCTCCCCTCCCGTCCCGAGAAGGGGAGAAGAGAGAGAGGGGGAGAAGAGGAGAGGGGGAGAAGAGGAGAGGAGGAGAAGAGGAAAGGGGGGCGAAGAGGAGAGGGGGCGAAGAGGAGAGGGGGAGAAGAGGAGAGGGTGGAGAAGAGGAGAGGGGGAGAAGAGGAGAGGGGGAGAAGAGGAGGGTGGAGAAGAGGAGAGGGTGGAGAAGAGGAGAGGGTGGAGAAGAGGAGAGGGGGAGAGAGGAGGAGGAGAAGAGGAGAGGGTGGAGAAGAGGAGGGGGAGAAGAGGAGAGGGGGAGAAGAGGAGAGGGTGGAGAAGAGGAGAGGGTGGAGAAGAGGAGAGGGTGGAGAAGAGGAGAGGGTGGAGAAGAGGAGAGGGGGAGAAGAGGAGAGGGTGAGAAGAGGAGAGGGGGAGAAGAGGAGAGGAGTGGAGAAGAGGGGGGAGGAGGAGAGAGGGAGAAGAGGAGAGAGGGAGAAGAGGAGAGGTGTGGAGAAGAGGAGAGAGGGAGAAGAGGAGAGGGGGAAAAGAGGAGAGAGGGAGAAGAGGAGAGGGGGGAGAAGGGTAGACATTTTTCTCTCATAGTTCCACCCATGGGACTATACCTTCTGTTATCAACAACAAGTGTAAAACTGGACCATGTGACAGTTTGGACCAAGGTAGCCTTGTGGTGGACCAATGTGGTTGATTAACAGAGCATCTGGGTGTGTACCAATAATATCTCCTTTCTCCTGAAGTAAGCACTTGCTCCCTATTTCCAATAATTTAAATGCATTGGATTGGTGGAGGCAGGTACACAACTTTCACTGGGACCTCCCACATTCTGAAATTGCATTACGTAAGGTGTGAATCTTTGACATCTCTGATCTGCATAATAAAAAAATCCCCATCAAAAGCTGTCAATTTAAGCTAGAGATATCAGGTGTTTTGCATGGGCTGTGTCTCAATCCACCACATTCGCCTATGGCGGCCTCCGCATCTGCAGTGGAAGGTCGCCAAGCTACAGCAGTGTTTGTCAGACCATGAGACATCCCCGAAAATATGTCTTCTCACAAAAACTTCTGTAGCGAACACAATGGTGTTCTCTGTTTCGCTCTATGACCCCCACTAGTGTCACGGGAATCGATTGAAGGTGTCCAATACAAATGAATGTAAATATGGAGGTAGATTTGTGCCCCCAAAAATAAAGGGTTAAATGTGTACAAATAATACAGTCCCAAAATAAATCACAAGGAATAAGGTTTTAAAGCTCAGGAAATACAGTATATACAGTATATACACTACCTTTCAAAAGTTTGGGGTCGCTTAGAAATGTCCTTGTTTTCGAAAGAAAAGCACTTTTGTTGTTCATCAAATTGATAGGAAATACAGTGTAGACATTGTTAATGTTGTAAATGGCTATTGTAGCTGGAAACAGCAGATTTTTTATGGAATATCTACATAGGCGTACAGAGGCACATTATCAGCAACCATCAGTCCTGTGTTCCAATGGCAAGTTGTGTTTGCTAATCCAAGTTTATCATTTCAAAAGGCTAATTGATTATTAGAAAACCCTTTTGCAATTATTGTTAGCACAGCTGAAAACTGTTGTGCTGATGAAAGAAGCAATAAAACTGTCCTTCTTGAGACTAGTTGAGTATCTGGAGCATCAGCAATTGTGGGTTCTATTACAGGCTCAAAATGGCCAGAAACAAATAACTTTCTTCTCAAACTCTTCAGTCTATTCTTGTTCTGAGAAATGAAGGCTATTCCATGCGAGAAATTGCCAAGAAACTGAAGATCTCGTACAACGCTGTGTACTACTCCCTTCACAGAACATCGCAAACTGGCTTTAACCAGAATAGAAAGAGGAGTGGGAGGCCCGGGTCCACAACTGAGCAAGAGGACAATACATTAGAGTGTCTAGTTTGAGAAACAGACGCCTCACATGTCTTCAACTGGCAGCTTCATTAAATAATACCCGCAAAACACCGGTCTCAATGTCAAAAGTGAAGAGGCGACTCCGGGATGCTGACCTAGGCAGTGGCAAAGAAAAAAGTCCAGTGTCTGTGTTCTTTGCCCATCTTAATCTTTTATTTTTATTGGCCAGTCTTAGATGTGGCTTTTTCTTTGCAACTCTGCCTAGAAGGTCAATACTGGTACATAGTTCCTCTGTGGAGATGGGAGAACCTTCCAGAAGGACAACCATCACTGCAGCACTCCACCAAGCAGGCCTTTATGGTAGAGTGGCCAGACGTAAGCCACTCCTCAGTAAAAGGCACATGACAAATGGCACCTGAAGGACTCTCAGACCATGAGAAACAAGATTCTCTGGTCTGGTGAAGCTAAGATTGAACTCTTTGGCCTGAATGCCAAGTGTCAAGTCTTGAGGAAACCTGGCACCATCCCTACGGTGAAGCATGGTGGTGGCAGCATCATGATGTGGGGATGTTTTTCAGCGGTAAGGACTGGGAGACTTGTAAGGATCGAGGGAAAGATGAACATAGCAAAGTACAGATAGATCCTAGTGGAGCCGGCTGGCTGAGAGGGCCCTAGTGGAGCCACCTGGCTGAGAGGGCCCTAGTGGGACCAGCTGGCTGAGAGGGCCCCTAGTGGAGCCACCTGGCTGAGAGGGCCCTAGTGGAGCCAGCTTGCTGAGAGGGCCCTAGTGGAGCCGGCTTGCTGAGAGGGCCCTAGTGGAGCCACCTGGCTGAGAGGGCCCTAGTGGGGGCCAGCTGGCTGAGAGGGCCGTAGTGGAGCCACCTGGCTGAGTGGGCCCTAGTGGAGCCAGCTAGTTGTGTAAAAAGTGTAGTTGAATTAGTTTATGAACTATTTTATCTTTATTTATAGACTATTTTATATTTCATTTACCGTGTATTGACCAACGACCTGTACAGGTCCATACTGATACACTCATGTTGGTGTTTGTTTTTGTACATAGTTAATCATTTAACATTTCAAATGTCTTTCTCTTTTGAAACTTTTTGTTTGCTTAATGTTAACTGTTTGTTATTGTTTATTTCACTTGCTTTGGCAATGTTAGCATATGTTTCCGATGCCAAATGAGAGAGAGAGAGTGACCTTTCATGATGTGATGGCGAAGATAGGCTTATCGTTGGTATGGTGCAACAACACCCATGTGTACTCACATTCCCCTTCCATGGAAATGTGAACCTCTCTTTGCAGATGACTTTATATATAATTTAATGCATTTGCTTTCGTCTGTTTTTTAAACCATTCATTTCATATGTCAGGGTCAATCTGAGCTGGACCAAGAGTTGAAGAGTGGACAAGGTTACTGGTTATGATGATATCACTGGTGAGAAGTCAGTTATGAAAAGATATTCAGTTGACTGCGTGTTAGTCTGTCAGCCCTATCTCTTTTGACATCTCCCTCTCTCTACTCCTCTTCTCTCTCACTCTCCATCTCCCCTCCCCTCCTCCTCTGTCCCATAGCCGCAGGAAGTAGTTTGGGGGTGTAGAAATACAGCTAAACCTAGGGTATGGCTAAATGGGGTGTGTAGAAATACAGCTAAACCTAGGCTATGGCTAAATGGGGTGTGTAGAAATACAGCTAAACCTAGGGTATGGCAAAATGGGGTCTCTATCTCCCCCCTCCCCTCCCCCCCTCCCCCTCTCTCACCACGCTCTCCTCCGCCCCCACCCATCCTCTCTCCCTCCGCCCCCATCTCTCTCTGCTCATCTCTCGCAGCCCTTTGACATCTCCCTCTCTCTATCTCCCCCTCCCGTCCCGAGAAGGGGAGAAGAGGAGAGGGGGGAGAAGAGGAGAGGGGAGAAGAGGAGAGGAGGAGAAGAGGAGAGGGTGGAGAAGAGGAGAGGGGGAGAAGAGGAGAGGAGGAGAAGAGGAGAGGGGTGGAGAAGAGGAGAGGGGGAGAAGAGGAGAGGGGGGAGAAGAGGAGAGGGTGGAGAAGAGGAGAGGGTGGAGAAGAGGAGAGGGTGGAGAAGAGAGAGGGGGAGAAGAGGAGAGGAGGAGAAGAGAGAGGGTGGAGAAGAGAGAGGGGGAGAAGAGGAGAGGGGGAGAAGAGGAGAGGGTGGAGAAGAGGAGAGGGTGGAGAAGAGGAGAGGGTGGAGAAGAGGAGAGGGTGGAGAAGAGGAGAGGGGGGAGAAGAGGAGAGGGTGAGAAGAGGAGAGGGGGGAGAAGAGGAGAGGGTGGAGAAGAGGGGAGGGTGGAGAAGAGGAGAGAGGGAGAAGAGGAGAGAGGGAGAAGAGGAGAGGGTGGAGAAGAGGAGAGAGGGAGAAGAGGAGAGGGGGAAAAGAGGAGAGAGGGAGAAGAGGAGAGGGGGGAGAAGGGTAGACATTTTTCTCTCATAGTTCCACCCATGGGACTATACCTTCTGTTATCAACAACAAGTGTAAAACTGGACCATGTGACAGTTTGGACCAAGGTAGCCTTGTGGTGGACCAATGTGGTTGATTAACAGAGCATCTGGGTGTGTACCAATAATATCTCCTTTCTCCTGAAGTAAGCACTGCTCCCTATTTCAATAATTTAAATGCATTGGATTGGTGGAGGCAGGTACACAACTTTCACTGGGACCTCCCCACATTCTGAAATTGCATTACGTAAGGTATGAATCTTGACATCTCTGATCTGCATAATAAAAAAATCCCCATCAAAAGCTGTCAATTTAAGCTAGAGATATCAGGTGTTTTGCATGGGCTGTGTCTCAATCCACCACATTCGCCTATGGCGGCCTTCCGCATCTGCAGTGGAAGGTCGCCAAGCTACAGCGGTGTTTGTCAGACCATGAGACATCCCGAAAATATGTCTTCTCACAAAAACTTCTGTGAGCAACACAATGGTGTTCTCTGTTTCGCTCTATGACCCCCACTAGTGTCACGGGAATCGATTGAAGGTGTCCAATACAAATGAATGTAAATATGGAGGTAGATTTGTGCCCCCAAAAAATAAAGGGTTAAATGTGTACAAATAATACAGTCCCAAAATAAATCACAAGGAATAAGGTTTTAAAGCTCAGGAAATACAGTATATACAGTATATACACTACCTTTCAAAAGTTTGGGGTCGCTTAGAAATGTCCTTGTTTTCGAAAGAAAAGCACTTTTGTTGTTCATCAAATTGATAGGAAATACAGTGTAGACATTGTTAATGTTGTAAATGGCTATTGTAGCTGGAAACAGCAGATTTTTTATGGAATATCTACATAGGCGTACAGAGGCACATTATCAGCAACCATCAGTCCTGTGTTCCAATGGCAAGTTGTGTTTGCTAATCCAAGTTTATCATTTCAAAAGGCTAATTGATTATTAGAAAACCCTTTTGCAATTATTGTTAGCACAGCTGAAAACTGTTGTGCTGATGAAAGAAGCAATAAAACTGTCCTTCTTGAGACTAGTTGAGTATCTGGAGCATCAGCAATTGTGGGTTCTATTACAGGCTCAAAATGGCCAGAAACAAATAACTTTCTTCTCAAACTCTTCAGTCTATTCTTGTTCTGAGAAACGAAGGCTATTCCATGCGAGAAATTGCCAAGAAACTGAAGATCTCGTATAACGCTGTGTACTACTCCCTTCACAGAACATCGCAAACTGGCTTTAACCAGAATAGAAAGAGGAGTGGGAGGCCCCGGGTCCACAACTGAGCAAGAGGACAAATACATTAGAGTGTCTAGTTTGAGAAACAGACGCCTCACATGTCTTCAACTGGCAGCTTCATTAAATAATACCCGCAAAAACACCGGTCTCAATGTCAAAAGTGAAGAGGCGACTCCGGGATGCTGACCTAGGCAGTGGCAAAGAAAAAGTCCAGTGTCTGTGTTCTTTTGCCCATCTTAATCTTTTATTTTTATTGGCCAGTCTTAGATGTGGCTTTTTCTTTGCAACTCTGCCTAGAAGGTCAATACTGGTACATAGTTCCTCTGTGGAGATGGGAGAACCTTCCAGAAGGACAACCATCACTGCAGCACTCCACCAAGCAGGCCTTTATGGTAGAGTGGCCAGACGTAAGCCACTCCCTCAGTAAAAGGCACATGACAAATGGCACCTAAGGGACTCTCAGACCATGAGAAACAAGATTCTCTGGTCTGGTGAAGCCAAGATTGAACTCTTTGGCCTGAATGCCAAGTGTCAAGTCTTGAGGAAACCTGGCACCATCCCTACGGTGAAGCATGGTGGTGGCAGCATCATGATGTGGGGATGTTTTTCAGCGGTAAGGACTGGGAGACTTGTAAGGATCGAGGGAAAGATGAACATAGCAAAGTACAGATAGATCCTAGTGGAGCCGGCTGGCTGAGAGGGCCCTAGTGGAGCCACCTGGCTGAGAGGGCCCCTAGTGGGACCAGCTGGCTGAGAGGGCCCCTAGTGGAGCCACCTGGCTGAGAGGGCCCTAGTGGAGCCAGCTTGCTGAGAGGGCCCCTAGTGGAGCCGGCTTGCTGAGAGGGCCCTAGTGGAGCCACCTGGCTGAGAGGGCCCCAGTGGGGCCAGCTGGCTGAGAGGGCCGTAGTGGAGCCACCTGGCTGAGTGGGCCCTAGTGGAGCCAGCTAGTTGTGTAAAAAGTGTAGTTGAATTAGTTTATGAACTATTTTATCTTTATTTATAGACTATTTTATATTTCATTTACCGTGTATTGACCAACCACCTGTACAGGTCCATACTGATACACTCATGTTGTTGTTTGTTTTTGTACATAGTTAATCATTTAACATTTTCAAATGTCTTTCTCTTTTGAAACTTTTGTTTGCTTAATGTTAACTGTTTGTTATTGTTTATTTCACTTGCTTTGGCAATGTTAGCATATTTTCCGTCCAATGAGAGAGAGAGACCTTTCATGATGTGATGGCGAAGATAGGCTTATCGTTGGTATGGTGCAACAACACCCATGTGTACTCACATTCCCCTTCCATGGAAATGTGAACCTCTCTTTGCAGATGACTTTATATATAATTTAATGCATTTGCTTTCGTCTGTTTTTAAACCATTCATTTCATATGTCAGGGTCAATCTGAGCTGGACCAAGAGTTGAAGAGTGGACAAGGTTACTGGTTATGATGATATCACTGGTGAGAAGTCAGTTATGAAAAGATATTCAGTTGACTGCGTGTTAGTCTGTCAGCCCTATCTCTTTTGACATCTCCCTCTCGCTACTCCTCTTCTCTCTCACTCTCCATCTCCCCCCCTCCTCCTCTGTCCCATAGCCGCAGGAAGTAGTTTGGGGGTGTAGAAATACAGCTAAACCTAGGGTATGGCTAAATGGGGTGTGTAGAAATACAGCTAAACCTAGGGTATGGCTAAATGGGGTGTGTAGAAATACAGCTAAACCTAGGGTATGGCAAAATGGGGTCTCTATCTCCCTCCCCTCCCTCCCTCCCCCCTCCCCCCTCTCTCCACTACGCTCTCCTCCGCCCCCCACCCATCCTCTCTCCTCCGCCCCATCTCTCTCTGCTCATCTCTCGCAGCCCTTTGACATCTCCCTCTCTATCTCCCCTCCCGTCCCGAGAAGGGGAGAAGAGGAGAGGGGGGAGAAGAGGAGAGGGGGAGAAGAGGAGAGGAGGAGAAGAGGAGAGGGTGGAGAAGAGGAGAGGGGGAGAAGAGGAGAGGAGGAGAAGAGGAGAGGGTGGAGAAGAGGAGAGGGGGAGAAGAGGAGAGGGGGGAGAAGAGGAGAGGGGGGAGAAGAGGAGAGGGTGGAGAAGAGGAGAGGGTGGAGAAGAGGAGAGGGGGGAGGGGAGGAGAAGAGGCGAGGGTGGAGAAGAGGAGAGGGGGAGAAGAGGAGAGGGGGAGAAGAGGAGAGGGTGGAGAAGAGGAGAGGGTGGAGAAGAGGAGAGGGTGGAGAAGAGGAAGAGGGTGGAGAAGAGGAGAGGGTGAGAAGAGGAGAGGGGGAGAAGAGGAGAGGGTGGAGAAGAGGGGAGGGTGGAGAAGAGGAGAGAGGGAGAAGAGGAGGGAGGAGAGGAGGGGGGGAGAAGAGAGAGAGAGAGGAGAGGGAGAAGAGGGAGAGAGGAGGAGAGGGGGAGAAGGGTAGACATTTTTCTCTCATAGTTCCACCCATGGGGACTATACCTTCTGTTATCAACAACAAGTGTAAAACTGGACCATGTGACAGTTTGGACCAAGGTAGCCTTGTGGTGGACCAATGTGGTTGATTAACAGAGCATCTGGGTGTGTACCAATAATATCTCCTTTCTCCTGAAGTAAGCACTCTGCTCCTATTTCCAATAATTTAAATGCATTGGATTGGTGGAGGCAGGTACACAACTTTCACTGGGGACCTCCCCACATTCTGAAATTGCATTACGTAAGGTATGAATCTTGACATCTCTGATCTGCATAATAAAAAAATCCCCATCAAAAGCTGTCAATTTAAGCTAGAGATATCAGGTGTTTTGCATGGGCTGTGTCTCAATCCACCACATTCGCCTATGGCGGCCTTCCGCATCTGCAGTGGAAGGTCGCCAAGCTACAGCGGTGTTTGTCAGACCATGAGACATCCCGAAAATATGTCTTCTCACAAAAACTTCTGTAGCGAACACAATGGTGTTCTCTGTTTCGCTCTATGACCCCCCACTAGTGTCACGGGAATCGATTGAAGGTGTCCAATACAAATGAATGTAAATATGGAGGTAGATTTGTGCCCCCAAAAATAAAGGGTTAAATGTGTACAAATAATACAGTCCCAAAATAAATCACAAGGAATAAGGTTTTAAAGCTCAGGAAATACAGTATATACAGTATATACACTACCTTTCAAAAGTTTGGGGTCGCTTAGAAATGTCCTTGTTTTCGAAAGAAAAGCACTTTTGTTGTTCATCAAATTGATAGGAAATACAGTGTAGACATTGTTAATGTTGTAAATGGCTATGTAGCTGGAAACAGCAGATTTTTTATGGAATATCTACATAGGCGTACAGAGGCACATTATCAGCAACCATCAGTCCTGTGTTCCAATGGCAAGTTGTGTTTGCTAATCCAAGTTTATCATTTCAAAAGGCTAATTGATTATTAGAAAACCCTTTTTGCAATTATTGTTAGCACAGCTGAAAACTGTTGTGCTGATGAAAGAAGCAATAAAACTGTCCTTCTTGAGACTAGTTGAGTATCTGGAGCATCAGCAATTGTGGGTTCTATTACAGGCTCAAAATGGCCAGAAACAAATAACTTTCTTCTCAAACTCTTCAGTCTATTCTTGTTCTGAGAAATGAAGGCTATTCCATGCAGAAATTGCCAAGAAACTGAAGATCTCGTACAACGCTGTGTACTACTCCCTTCACAGAACATCGCAAACTGGCTTTAACCAGAATAGAAAGAGGAGTGGGAGGCCCCGGTCCACAACTGAGCAAGAGGACAAATACATTAGAGTGTCTAGTTTGAGAAACAGACGCCTCACATGTCTTCAACTGGCAGCTTCATTAAATAATACCCGCAAAACACCGGTCTCAATGTCAAAAGTGAAGAGGCGACTCCGGGATGCTGACCTAGGCAGTGGCAAAGAAAAAGTCCAGTGTCTGTGTTCTTTTGCCCATCTTAATCTTTTTATTTTTATTGGCCAGTCTTAGATGTGGCTTTTTCTTTGCAACTCTGCCTAGAAGGTCAATACTGGTACATAGTTCCTCTGTGGAGATGGGAGAACCTTCCAGAAGGACAACCATCACTGCAGCACTCTTACCAAGCAGGCCTTTTATGGTAGAGTGGCCAGACGTGAAGCCACTCCTCAGTAAAAGGCACATGACAAATGGCACCTAGGGTGACTCTCAGACCACGAGAAACAAGATTCTCTGGTCTGGTGAAGCCAAGATTGAACTCTTTGGCCTGAATGCCAAGTGTCAAGTCTTGAGGAAACCTGGCACCATCCCTACGGTGAAGCATGGTGGTGGCAGCATCATGATGTGGGGATGTTTTTCAGCGGTAAGGACTGGGAGACTTGTAAGGATCGAGGGAAAGATGAACATAGCAAAGTACAGATAGATCCTAGTGGAGCCGGCTGGCTGAGAGGGCCCTAGTGGAGCCACCTGGCTGAGAGGGCCCTAGTGGGGCCAGCTGGCTGAGAGGGCCCTAGTGGAGCCACCTGGCTGAGAGGGCCCTAGTGGAGCCAGCTTGCTGAGAGGGCCCCTAGTGGAGCCGGCTTGCTGAGAGGGCCCTAGTGGAGCCACCTGGCTGAGAGGGCCCTAGTGGGGGCCAGCTGGCTGAGAGGGCCGTAGTGGAGCCACCTGGCTGAGTGGGCCCTAGTGGAGCCAGCTAGTTGTGTAAAAAGTGTAGTTGAATTAGTTTATGAACTATTTTATCTTTATTTATAGACTATTTTATATTTCATTTACCGTGTATTGACCAACGACCTGTACAGGTCCATACTGATACACTCATGTTGGTGTTTGTTTTTGTACATAGTTAATCATTTAACATTTCAAATGTCTTTCTCTTTTGAAACTTTTGTTTGCTTAATGTTAACTGTTTGTTATTGTTTATTTCACTTGCTTTGGCAATGTTAGCATATGTTTCCGATGCCAAATGAGAGAGAGAGAGTGACCTTTCATGATGTGATGGCGAAGATAGGCTTATCGTTGGTATGGTGCAACAACACCCATGTGTACTCACTTCCCCTTCCATGGAAATGTGAACCTCTCTTTGCAGATGACTTTATATATAATTTAATGCATTTGCTTTCGTCTGTTTTTTAAACCATTCATTTCATATGTCAGGGTCAATCTGAGCTGGACCAAGAGTTGAAGAGTGGACAAGGTTACTGGTTATGATGATATCACTGGTGAGAAGTCAGTTATGAAAAGATATTCAGTTGACTGCGTGTTATTCTGTCAGCCCTATCTCTTTTGACATCTTCCTCTCTCTACTCCTCTTCTCTCTCACTCTTCATCTCCCCTCCCCTCCTCCTCTGTCCAATAGCCGCAGGAAGTAGTTTGGGGGTGTAGAAATACAGCTAAACCTAGGGTATGGCTAAATGGGGTGTGTTGAAATACAGCTAAACCTAGGGTATGGCTAAATGGGGTGTGTTGAAATACAGCTAAACCAAGGGTATGGCTAAATGGGGTGTGTTGAAATACAGCTAAACTTAGGGTATGGCTAAATGGGCTGTGCAGAAATCCCCCCACCAGTTGAAGCTCATTTACTGTACTTAAAAACTCTAAAATACTATTTGGAGAACAGCAAAAACTAACAAAAACTAACAAAAATGCCCCCAGACATGAATTATCACTTGGAAGAGTCAGTCTAGAGCCCTAATGGAAGAGTCAGTCTAGAGCCCTAATGGAAGAGAGTCTAGAGCCCTAATGGAAGAGTCAGTCTAGAGCCCTAATGGAAGAGTCAATCTAGAGCCCTAATGGAAGAGAGTCTAGAGCCTAATGGAAGAGAGTCTAGAGCCCTAATGGAAGAGAGGGTCTAGAGCCCTAATGGAAGAGAGTCTAGAGCCCTAATGGAAGAGAGTCTAGAGCCCTAATGGAAGAGTCAGTCTAGAGCCCTAATGGAAGAGAGTCTAGAGCCCTAATGGAAGAGAGTCTAGAGCCCTAATGGAAGAGAGTCTAGAGCCCTAATGGAAGAGAGTCTAGAGCCCTAATGGAAGAGAGTCTAGAGCCCTAATGGAAGAGAGTCTAGAGCCCTAATGGAAGAGAGTCTAGAGCCCTAATGGAAGAGTCAGTCTAGAGCCCTAATGGAAGAGTCAGTCTAGAGCCCTAATGGAAGAGAGTCTAGAGCCCTAATGGAAGAGAGTCTAGAGCCCTAATGGAAGAGAGTCTAGAGCCCTAATGGAAGAGTCAGTCTAGAGCCCTAATGGAAGAGTCAATCTAGAGCCCTAATGGAAGAGAGTCTAGAGCCTAATGGAAGAGAGTCTAGAGCCCTAATGGAAGAGAGTCTAGAGCCCTAATGGAAGAGAGAGTCTAGAGCCCTAATGGAAGAGAGTCTAGAGCCCTAATGGAAGAGTCAGTCTAGAGCCCTAATGGAAGAGAGTCTAGAGCCCTAATGGAAGAGAGTCTAGAGCCCTAATGGAAGAGAGTCTAGAGCCCTAATGGAAGAGAGTCTAGAGCCCTAATGGAAGAGAGTCTAGAGCCCTAATGGAAGAGAGTCTAGAGCCCTAATGGAAGAGTCAGTCTAGAGCCCTAATGGAAGAGAGTCTAGAGCCCTAATGGAAGAGTCAGTCTAGAGCCCTAATGGAAGAGAGTCTAGAGCCCTAATGGAAGAGAGTCTAGAGCCCTAATGGAAGAGTCAGTCTAGAACTTGTTCCCAACTGGCCTACCTGGTTAAATAATGGTAATATATATATATATATATATATATATAAACAAACTCAACCTCATCACACTACTCAACCTCCCCATTGACTCATTTAGCCTACTTGTGGAACAGTGCATACAGTGCAATGAAATAGATGCATTATACACGATTCAAAGACTGACTTCAAATACTGACATCAATGTGAACGTAACTGGAGTATAAAACAGCTGACTGTGAATGCAAACTATCCCAGATAAATCCTACACATGCATTGAAATAAAAGGCATACATCAAAGGAATTACTTTGGCCTACAATCAACAAGGATGTATAAAGACAAACAAACTCAACCAAAGAATGAAGAAAATCATGAAATACAAAATGAAAATCTACACATTAAAGGAAAAATCCACACAAAGCCACTCATCACTTTCATTTACAGTGTTAAATTACACTAATATGTGAAAACAATTTTTGTAAACAAATGTTTCATTTTGACGTTATAATAAGGTTGGTAGCAACATGGAAACTGTTGCAGCGCAAGTAGACTACAAAATCCACAATGCAATGCTCTCTCTATTCGCTGGCTACACACAATAATACAAAGACAATATCAGCATGTGAAGTAGCTAGCTAGCTGTAAAATCGCCTAAACAAACTACACAATCAATTTAGGAGTCTACAATCTCCTGCAGATCGATGTCGCTCACAGAGTGGAGTCTAACATTCACAACAGCAGATATACTTGGAGGAGATGGGGAAACGTTGCCCATACTAGGTCAATGGGCAGCGCGGTGCATTCTGGGTGATTCTGGTACAAGGAGAGCTCTCCTTCAAGAAGTGAATGGAGTCCATTGGGCGCTAGCTCAAACACCTAATATTAGCACGAATTTCGTCAACAAGAAGTGCAACATACATCTTTTTGCGAGATGTGAAATAATGAACTTGCTATCTGTAGTATCGTATAGCTTTGGAATCGTGTTATTATGTACTTTCGAGGAATAGAGGCACGTTTCTCGACATATAGACTGACTTTGAGAAGGAATTGCCTGACGATTAGCTTAGCAACCGCGTGACGCAGTATGACAACGTCAACGCGATTGGTCGAAAGTCTGCTGGGTGGGACATTATACATTCTTCATTGGATTCTATCTCTTTTCTATAATATCTGTGGAACTGCACCATGCAATGCACCCTGGACTAAAGAGGCAGACAAATAGGAAAAATGTGCTAGGCCCTCTGTTAAATTACAAATTTCAATCGGTAGGAATATCGCAGAAATATGATCAATGGCTCATTCGAGAGAAGACATCCTCAAGCGTTATGACATCGGCCAGTATTGAAATCTGACATGCATAATAAACGTTTTTGCGATATAAAAGTCGTATTCCTATTAACTTCCTATTAACTTCCAGATTCACTTCCAGAGTAACTTCCAGATTAATTTCCAGATCCCCTCCTCTCTCTCCCCACTCCCTCCTCTCTCTCCCCTCCCCTCCTCTCTCCCAATTCCCTCCTCTCTCTCCCCTCCCCTCCTCTCTCTCCCCACTCCCTCCTCTCTCTCTCTCTCTCTACTCCTCTCTCTCTCTCACTACTCCTCTCCTACTCTCTCTCTCACTCTTTCTATTTCTCTCTCTCTCTCTCTCTCTCTCTCTCTCTCTCTCTCTCTCTCTCTCTCTCTCTCTCTCTCTCTCTCTAGTTCTCTCTCTCTCCCTGACATATAGCATCAGGCATGTTGATCTTGACTCAGGTCACAGACCTCTATCATTGGACCAGACCTGAGTCTCGTGACCTGATCACTCACACAACAGAGGACAGAACAGAAAAAGGTCTGATAAACTACAGTTCCTCACAATAAAATGACAGCTCTTAAGATTGTTTAAAAAGAAAGAGCAGCTCTATACGACATTCAAACTAATTGTTTTGAGCTGATAGTAACTCCAGGTCCAATTCATTAAGACAGGCCTTTGAAGGCGTTACAAAAGTCCCTAGTTGTGGATCTCATCAAGAGTTAGTCCAAAGTGTCCCCCTCCTGCTCTAACAGATGACCAATATAAAATATATAATATATACTCCCCTTTCATTTACATAGAGACATGTACAATCAATCATTGACACACTGAATATACAACAGTCAGATTGCTGTCACCATCACAACTTAACTGACATTAGTGCCTGTCCCCAGATGGACAATTATGCTATAGTAAAGTACATTTTACAGGTGATAACATCATTGTTCTGCTTTGAGACAGATTTTTACTGTCTGCTTCCAGTTGGATGTTCATTTACTAGCCCTGCAAATGATCATATATCTTACAATATCAAATCATATCTCAGTAACTGTCAAAGTGTATATCAGTATAACAGCATCCTACCTGTGCTCCAGAACAGGATCATCAATATCACTGCAGGTATCATATCTGTCTCTAACTGGGTCTCCACTGAGCTATACAAGTCTACTGTCATGAAGAGTGGACTGAAGAGTGGACAATTCTGCTAGGCTATATGACTTATATCTCATTAGTTCATTACTTCAATGATGTGAGATAAACTTCTGTAGCAACTTATCTTAGATCACTGGTTGAACTCAGCTCTGTTTTGAAAAAACCCCACAGGAAACTGCTGACAGAGCAGCAAAGTTTCACGTAGTGTGTCCTATAATATCACCTCTAACTTTCACTGCTTGAGAGGGGGAGGGGGGAGAGAGGAGGAGGAGTGGAGAGGATGAGAAGAGGAAAGGGGAGGAGGGAGAGGGGAGAATAGGAGAGGGGAGAGGGGGAGGGGAGAAGAGGAGAGGAGGAGAGGAGGAGAAGAGGAGAGGGGAGAAGAGGAGAGGAGAGGGGAGGAGAGGAGAGGGGGAGAAGAGAGGAGAGGGGGATGAGGGTGAGGTTCGTCTTCCACCATTCCACCCATGTCTCATGTTAGAGCAGGAGAAGGGGGATGTGGTGTAGAAGCTGAGGTCTGTTACCCAAGTCAACTCAACAGGTCTGATGCTATATGTCAGGGTCAGGCTGGGCTGGGCCAAGTGGAAAAGGTTACTGGTTATGATGACATCACTGGTGAGATGTCAGTAATAATAATATATTATCTCTCTCTCCCATCTCTCGCTCTCCTCCCTCTCTCCTCCCTTTCCCTCTCCTCTCTATGTCTCCCCCATTACTCTCTTCCTCCTCCCCCCCTCCCTCCTCTCTCTCCCCCCCTCCTCAGATATATATTATATATTGTAAGGGAGAAGAAGAGGGGGAGAGGGGGTGAGGAGGAGAGGAGAGGGGAGAGGAGGAGAGAGGAAGAGGAGGAGAGAGGAAGAGGAGGAGAGAAGGAGAGGAGGTTGAGAGAGGGAGAGGAGGAGAAGGGGAGAGGAGCTGAGAGAAAGAAGAGCAGAGAGGGAGAAGGGGAGAGGGGGGAGAGGAGGATAGGAGAGGAGAGGGGGAGAGAGGGAGAAGATCAGAGTGTGGAGAGGGGGAGAGAGGGAGAAGATGAGAGGGTGGAGAGGGGAGAGAGGGAGAAGAGGAGTGGGGGGAGAGGGGGAGAGAGGAAGAGGAGGAGAGGGGGAGAAGGGAGAGAGGAAGAGGAGGAGAGGGGGGAGAGGAGGAGAGAGGGAGAGGAGAGGGGGAGAGATGGAGAGGAGGTGAGGGGGGAGAGGGTGGAGAGGGGGAGAGGAGAGGAAAGGGGGAGAAGTGGAGAGAGGGAGAGAGGGAGAAGAGGAGAGGGGAGAGGAAGAAGAGGAGAAGGGGAGAGGAGCAGAGAGGGAGAAGAGGAGACGCAGTAGAGGAGAGGAGAGGAGAGGGGGAGAGGGGGGAGAGAGGGAGAGGAGGAGAAGGTGAGCGGGGGAGAGAGGGAGAAGAGGAGAGGGGGAGAGGGGGGAGAGGGTGAGGAGAGGAGAAGGGAGAGAGGGGGGGAGGGAGGTCAACTCATCAGGCCTGGATGTTATATGTCAGGGTCAGGCTGGGCTGTGCCAAAGAGTGGAATAGGTTACTGGTTATGATGACATCACTGGTGAGAAGTCAGTGATAATAATATATTCTCTCTCTCTCCCATCTCTCAAGCTCTCCTCCTCTCTCCCCCCTTTCCCTCCCCCTCTCTATGTCTCCCCATTACTCTCTTCCTCCCTCCCTCCCTCCCTCCTCCCTCCCTCCCTCCCCCCTCCTCTAATGTATATTATATAATGTAAGGGGAAAGAGACGAAGAGGGGGAGAGGAGGAGAGAGGGAGAAGAGGAGAGGGGGAGAGGAGGAAAGAGGGAGAAGAGGAGAGGGGGAGAGGAGGAGAGATGGAGAAGAGGTGAGGGGGGAGAGGAGGAGAGAGGGAGAAGAAGAGTAGAGGAGGAGAGGGGAAGAAGAAGAAAGGTGGGGAGAGAGGGAGAAGAAGATAGTGGGATAGGGGTACCGTCTCTGTCTCCCACCCGTTCCACCCATGGGACTATACCTTCTGTTATCAAGTGGGAGTTTCCACCATAGTTCTTATACCAGTCATTTCAGTTTAGGGAAGTGAACAAGTGCACACTTTAGGAGAAAGGAGACATAATTGGGACAATGCTTCCTTCTAGATTGCAGTCATGCGTCTGTGACACCAGACTATCACCTAGTGGCCATAATAGGAAATGTCCTGTCAGTATGTTTTCACTGCTTTCTCAAAACAACACATGACCTGCATACATGATATGATTCATGTGTGAGTACTAAAAGCATATGAATATAGTATATTATATTCTAGTATATTTATTATATATGTGGGTCTGATAAGTAAACACTCTTAATGTGTGCTGTTTTATCACTAAGAAGAACATTGGGCACTATGTAACCAAACACATCTGGAACCTCATGATATGAGAGATAAGAAGTGTTTAAAGAGGTGAGTCCTGAACCCTGTAGACTACTACACTACTTCTGAAGAAGACCAGACTAATTTCAGAATGAAGACTGCTATTTTTCTGATGGTTTTGCTGTTGGGTCATGGCTAGAAGGGATCCAGCTTTTGTCAGATTAACGTCAGATTTGACTTTTCGTAGCAGGTTAGGAGAATTTGAGCAGCAGGTAGGATAATTAACGTAGCAGGTTAGGAGAACTAGGTTAAAGTTAGGAAAAGGGTTAGGATTAGCTAAAATGCCTCAACAAAAAATATACTTTTGACATTAATTTGACAAAATCTGGATCCCTTATTGCCATGACCTTGGGGTTGGGGAAGCTGATCCTGATCTGTGCCTAGGGACAACCCTGGAGCTTAGGCCACAGTAGGACAGTCTATTTCCAATCGCAACATCCCACCCCTAGGGGGCAGCATGAGCCAGGTGCTTGGACTGCCAGTATGGTTAATAGTGTTAACATAATGACGTTTCCCCTATGGACTCGGGTAAACATAACCCTGACCCTGCTAATTATCCTGACCCTGCTTAATAGCCATAAGACTGAGAAATAGTTAATTAACGTTACCTGGACTATCTGCACTGACCCTACATACACTCACAATACTATATATTTACATTATATACACACTCACTCACACTGCTATATATTCACACTATATACACACTCAGTCACAGTACTATATATTCACACTATATACACACTCAGTCACACTACTATATATTCACACTATATACACACTCACTCACACTACTATATATTCACACTATATACACACTCACTCACACTACTATATATTCACACTATATACACACTCAGTCACAGTACTATATATTCACACTATATACACACTCACTCACAGTACTATATATTCACACTATATACACACTCAGTCACAGTACTATATATTCACACTATATACACACTCAGTCACAATATTATATATTCACACTATATACACACTATGTCACAATACTATATATTCACACTATATACACACTCAGTCACAATATTATATATTCACACTATATACACACTCAGTCACACTACTATATATTCACACTTTATACACACTCAGTCACAATATTATATATTCACACTATATACACACTCAGTCACAATACTATATATTCACACTATATACACACTCAGTCACAACACTATATATTCACACTATATACACACTCACTCACAATACTATATATTCACACTATATACACACTCAGTCACAATACTATATATTCACACTATATACATACTCAGTCACAATACTATATATTCACACTATAGTATATACACACTCAGTTATGATACTATATATACACACTCAGTCACAATACTATATATTCACACTATATACACACTCAGTCACAATACTATATATTCACACTATATACACACTCAGTCACAATACTATATATTCACACTATATACACACTCAGTCACAACACTATATATTCACACTATATACACACTCACTCACAACACGTTATATGAACATTAAATTGCCAAAACATTTAAAATATTCCATTGTCTCTGTCAGGTCCAAACTGAGTAGTGATCAATAGAAAATAGGAAATGACTATGAAATAATCAAATATTTCAGTTGTGTATGTGTTCCCCATACTGTACTGTCTTTAGTCATCCTATTTAGCTAGCCTGTCTAAGTATACTGCAGAACCGTCTGAACAAATCGTTTAACTAGTTCTTCAGAGTATATGAGGTCCACTTTCACCAACTGTCTCTGTCCCTCTCGTAGTTGTGTTGTGTACATTCCTCTGTCATGTGGTCTGTGTGTATCTAACCTAACGTAGCAGGTGTAAAAGTGTATCCACCCGTCCAGAGATCTGTATATAGTGACAAGATGCTCATGTCTATGCCCCTAACAATGGGAGTCGTTGTCCTGTGTGAGCGATATTCAGACCACCTCCAGATACATTAGAAAGCTGTTATTGTGATATGAAGATGCAGAATTCTGCCTCTGATATTCTTCTGCTGCTCTGTCTGTCTGTCTGCCTGTCTGCCTGCCCCCCCCCCCCCCCCCCCCTGCCGGCTCCTGCCGCCGCCGCCTCTGCCTGTCTGTCTGTCTGTCTGTCTGTCTGTCTGTCTGGGGAGAGGTCACTAAGGGTCAAGGTGCTGAACCTCTGGGCTGAGCTGATGTCTGGTGTCACTGATGGAATCACTAATGATCAATAACCCCTTGACCACTGTGAAATAAAAAACTGGAGGGGAAATCACACAAGACTGAGTTTATCAAAAGCATTCAGTGATTACATGGCAGTTTAGAGAGCAACAGGTCTTTATCTGGAAAGGGTAAATAACATAACAACAAAACATTATCTGAACTCACATCAACTATCCACTGAGTGTACAAAACATTAGAAACATCTTCCTAATATTGCGTTGCACCCCAACCTTTTGCCCTCAGAACAGCCTCAATTTGTCAGGGCATGGACTCTACAAGGTGTCAAAAACATTCCACAGGGAAGCTGGCCCATGTTGACTCCAATGCTTCCCACAGTTATGTCAAGTTGGCTGGATGTCCTTTGGGTGGAGGACATTCTTGATACACACGGCAATCTGTTGAGCGTAAAATACCCAGCAGCGTTGCAGTTCTTGACACACTCAAACCGGGTTTGCCTGGCCCCAACTTCCATATCCTGTTCAAAGACACTTAAATCTGTTGTCTTGCCGATTCACCCTCTGAATGGAACACATACACAATCCATGTGTCAATTATCTCAAGCCTTAAAAATCATTTTTTTAAACCTGTCTCCTCCCCTTCAGCTACACTGATTAAAGTGGATTTAACATGTGCCATCAATAACGCTTCATAGCTTTCACCCAGATTCAACTGGTCAGTCTATGTCTGGGAAAGAGCAGGTGTTCTTAATGTTTTGTATACTCAGTGTAGAATTAACACTTGTCAACAATAACTTTAATGTCATTGATATAATACAATACAATATTCATTTACGTTACTTATTGATTGATTGATTTGTACAACACCATCTATTGTATATCAGACCTGCACTAAGTACTATACTTTCTCTGTAACCCACAGATAAGAGAAAAACATCATTATCTCTTCATATTACTACCAACATCATAACAATAATCTACATACTAATCAATATCATAACATTTATAATCAATAACATCATTATCTCTATACTACTAACATCATAACAATAATCTACATAATAATCAATTTTATAACATTTATAGTCAATAACATCATTATCTCTATTCTACTAACAACATAACAATAATCTACATCATAATCAATATCATAACATTTACAATCAATAACATCATGAGAGGTAAACAACACAACAATCCCCAAAAATACAACACAAAATGACTTGAGAAAAAAGTTGATCCCTTGATTTAAGAATGAACAGATGATTATAATAATACATGGACTAATAATGGAAACACTTCAAGATAAAGAATCTAAGAGAAACACTAAATAAGATAAAGACATAAAGACAAAAGCTAAAAGCAGCAATACATTCTGGAACACAAAACAGACGTAATTGAGCTACTCTCTAAAAATAATTAAAACCCCATGTTACCAAAACCCCATGTTACCCAAAACCCCATGTTACCAAAACCCCATGTTACCCAAAACCCCATGTTACCCAAACCCCATGTTACCCAAAACCCCATGTTACCAAAACCCCCATGTTACCCAAAACCCCATGTTACCAAAACCCCATGTTACCAAAACCCCATGTTACCCAAAACCCCATGTTACCCAAAACCCCATGTTACCAAAAACCCCATGTTACCCAAAACCCCATGTTACCAAAACCCCATGTTACCCAAAACCCCATGTTACCCAAAACCCCATGTTACCCAAAACCCCATGTTACCCAAAACCCCATGTTACCCAAAACCCCATGTTACCAAAAACCCCATGTTACCAAAAACCCCATGTTACCAAAAACCCCATGTTACCCAAAACCCCATGTTACCCAAAACCCATGTTACCCAAAACCCCATGTTACCCAAAACCCCATGTTACCCAAAACCCCAAGTTACCAAAACCCCATGTTACCAAAACCCCATGTTACCCAAAACCCCATGTTACCAAAAACCCCATGTTACCAAAACCCCATGTTACCCAAAACCCCATGTTACCAAAACCCCATGTTACCCAAAACCCCATGTTACCCAAAACCCCATGTTACCCAACCCCATGTTACCCAAAACCCCATGTTACCAAAACCCCATGTTACCCAAAACCCCATGTTACCCAAAACCCCATGTTACCCAAAATCCTATGTTACCAAAACCTCATGTTACCCAAAACCCCATGTTGCCCAAAACCCCATGTTACCCAAAACCCCATGTTACCAAAACCCCATGTTACCAAAACCCTATATTACCAAAACCCCATGTTACCAAAACCCCATGTTACCAAAACCCCATGTTTCCCAAAACCCCATGTTCCCCTGGTATCAAAAAACGAACTAAAAGGAATCATGGTGGTTGCAGTCACTCCTTTTAGATTTCTTCCAAGGTTCTAGAAAGATAAACTAATTCTGAACTTGTTATTAAAATTAGAACAACTTAAGGTTTGTCCCCACATTTTAAACACCAGTCCACTGCTGACCATAGATTTAAAACACAAAACTGACCTAAGATCAGCATGTAGGGTCAGCATCATTCTACTCCTACTCAGTCCCCTGGGCTGCTCTCTCCTCTCCCGGTCCAGCTTCAGCTCTGGAGCTCAGAGAGACCATCTCCATGGCATTGGCATCAACATAAAGATCCATGCTGCTCACCCTGTTCACTCTCTTCTGCCTCCTGGTGGTCTAGGGAGACACAGCACCAAGAGTCAGACATTTCAAATCAAATCAAATGTATTTGTCCCAGATTTGCAGGTGTTATCGAAGGTGCAGCGAAATGCTTGTATTTCTAGCTCCAACAGTGCAGTAATACCTAGCAACAAAATAAATACACACATAATCCAGAAAAATACAATAAATTAATAAAAAATAAATATCAGAATGATCAATGTCAGAGTCTGGAATATAAATACAGTGAGGGAAAACATATTTGATCCCCTGCTGATTTTGTACGTTTGTTCACTGACAAAGACATGATCAGTCTATATTTTTAATGGTAGGTTTATTTGAACAGTGAGAGACAGAATAACAACAATAATACTTATTTCCCTCATTAAAATGCAAATCAATTTATAACATTTTTTGGCATGCGTTTTTCTGGATTTTGTTGTTGTTATTCTGTCTCTCACTGTTCAAATAAACCTACTATACAAATTATAGACTGATCATTTCTTTGTCAGTGGGCAAACGTACAAAATCAGCAGGGGATCAAATACTTTTTTCCCCTCACTGTATATATATCCTGTAAATATGTGTTCCTAATGTTTGGTATACTCAGTGTATACAGTGGATATAAAAAGTCTCCCCTGTTAAAATGGCAGGTTTTTGTCATGTAAAAGAATGAGACAAAGATAAATCATGTCAGAACTCTTTCCACTGTTAATGTGACCTATAACGTGAACAATTCAATTGAAAAACAAACTGAAATTTTTGAGGGGAAAAAATACCACATAAAGAAAAACTCACAATTACCTGGTTGCATAAGTGTGCACACCCTTAAACTAATACTTTGTTGAAGCACCTTTTGATTTTATTACAGCACTCAGCCTTTTTGGGTCGGAGTCTATTGGCATGGCACATCTTGACGTGGCAATATTTGCCCACTCTTCTTTGCAAAAGCGCTCCAAATCTGTCAGATTGCGAGGACATCTCCTGTGCACAGCCCTCTTCAGATCACCCCAGAGATGTTCAATTGGATTCAGGTCTGGGCTCTGGCTGGGCCATTCCAAAACGTCAATTTTCTTCTGGTGAAGCCATGCTTTTGTGGATTTGGATGTGTGCTTTGGGTCGTTGTCGTGCTGAAAGGCGAACTTCCTCTTCAGCTTCAGCTTTCTAACGGACGCCTGAAGATTTTGTGCCAAAATTGCCTGGTATTTGGAACTGTTCATAATTCCCTCCACCCTGACTAAGGCCCCAGTTCCAGCTGAAGAAAAACAGCCCCAAAGCATGATGCTGCCACCACCATGCTTCACTGTGGGTATGGTGTTCTTTGGGTGATGTGCAGTGTTGTTTTGGCGCCAAACATACCTTTTGGAATTATGGCCAAAAAGTTCAACCTTGGTTTCATCAGACCATAACACATTTTCCCACGTGTTTTTGGGGGACTTGATATTTGTTTTTGCAAACTTCAGCCGGGCTTGGATGATTTTCTTTGTAAGAAAAGGCTTCCGTCTTGCCACCCTACCCCATAGCCCATTCATATGAAGAATACGGGAGATTGTTGTCACATGTAGCACACAGCCAGTACTTGCCAGAAATTCCTGCAGTTCCTTTAATGTTGCTGTAGGCCTCTTGGAAGCCTCCCTGACCAGTTCCTTTAATGTTGCTGTAGGCCTCTTGGAAGCCTCCCTGACCAGTTCCTTTAATGTTGCTGTAGGCCTCTTGGAAGCCTCCCTGACCAGTTCCTTTAATGTTGCTGTAGGCCTCTTGGAAGCTTCCCTGACCAGTTCCTTTAATGTTGCTGTAGGCCTCTTGGAAGCCTCCCTGACCAGTTCCTTTAATGTTGCTGTAGGCCTCTTGGAAGCCTCCCTGACCAGTTTTCTTCTCGTCTTTTCATACATTTTGGAGGGACGTCCAGTTCTTGTTAATGTCTCTGTTGTGCCATATTCTCTCCACTTGATGATGACGGTCTTCACTGTGTTTCATGGTAATGTAATGCTTTGGAAATTATTTTGTACCCTTCTCCTGACTGATATCTTTCAACAATGAGATCCCTCTGATGCTTTGGAAGCTCTCTGCGGACCATGGCTTTTGCTCTGAGATGCAACTAAGAAAATGTCAGGAAAATCCTACTAGAACAGCTGAACTTTATTTGTGATTAATCAGAGTCACTTTAAAATGATGGCAGGTGTGTAATGACTTCTATTTAACATGAGTTTGAATGTGATTGGTTAATTCTGAACACAGCCACATCCCCAGTTAGAAGAGGGTGTGCACACTTATGCAACCAGGTTATTGTAAGGTTTTATTTTTCATTTTTCCCCCTCGAAGATTTCAGTTTGTTTTTCAATTGAATTGTTCACGTTACAG
Source organism: Coregonus clupeaformis (assembly GCF_020615455.1). Taxonomy (NCBI): domain Eukaryota; kingdom Metazoa; phylum Chordata; class Actinopteri; order Salmoniformes; family Salmonidae; genus Coregonus; species Coregonus clupeaformis. The sequence continues at coordinate 208,034 of NW_025534085.1, read as the reverse complement.
GTCACATTAACAGTGGAAAAAGTTCTGACATGATTTATCTTTGTCTCATTATTTTACATCACAAAAACCTGGCATTTTAGCAGGGGAGACTTTTTATATCCACTGTATACACATATAATGGTGTGTAAAGACAGTATAGACAGTATGTGGATATAAAAAGTGTGTACAGCAGTATTTATATAGGATGAGCCCTGACTAGAATACAGGATATACAGTGCTTTCGGAAAGTACTAAGACCCCTTGACTTGTTCCACATTTTGTTACGTAACAGCCTTGTTCTAAAATTGATTACATTTATTTGTTTCCCTCATCAATCTACACACAATACCCCATAATAACAGCAAAAACTGATTTTTAGACATTTTAGCAAATGTATGAAAATAAGAAACGGAAATATCACATTTACATAAGTATTTAGACCCGTTACTCAGTACTTTGTTGAAGCACCTTTGGCAGCGATTACAGCCTTGAGTCTGACGCTACAAGCTTGGCACACCTGTATTTGAGGAGTTTCTCCCATTCATCTCTGCAGATCCTCTCAAGCTCTGTCAGGTTGGATGGGGAGCGTCACTGCACAGCTATTTTCAGGTCTCTCCAGAGATGTTCGATCCGGTTTAAGTCCGGGCTCTGGCTGGGCCACTCAAGGACATTCAGAGACTTTCATGAAGGATCTCTCTGTACTTTGCTCTGTTCATCTTTCCCTCGATCCTGACTAGTCTCCCAGTCCCTGCCACTGAAAAACATCCCCACAGCATGATGCTGCCACCACCATGCTTCACTGTAGGGATGGTGCCAGGTTTCCTCCAGACGTGACGCTTGGCATTCAGGCCAAAGAGTTCAATCTTGGTTTCATCAGACCAGAGAATCTTGTTTCTCATGGTCTGAGGTCTTTAGGTGTCTTTTGGAAAACTCCAAACGGGCTGTCATGTGCCTTTTACTGTGGAGTGGCTTCCTTCTGTCCACTCTACCATAAAGGCCTGATTGGTGGAGTGCTGCAGAGTTGGTTGTCCTTCTGGAAGATTCTCCCATCTCCGCAGAGGAACTCTGGAGCTCTGTCAGCATGACCATCGGGTTCTTAGTCACCTCCCTGACCAAGGCCCTTCTCCCCCGATTGCTCAGTTTGGCCAGGTGACCAGCTCTAGGAAGAGTCTTGGTGGTTCCAAACTTCTTGCATTTAAGAATGATGGAGGCCACTGTGTTGACCTTCAATGCTGCAGATGTTTTGGTACCCTTCCCCCAGATCTGTGCCTCTTGCCTCGACACAATCCTGTCTCGGAGCTCACAACAATTCCTTCGACCTCATGGCTTGGTTTTTGCGCTGACATTCACTGTCAACTGTGGGACCTTATATAGACAGGTGTGTGCCTTTCCAAATCATGTCCAATAAATTGAATTTACCACAGGTGGACTCCAATAAAGTTGTAGAAACATCTCAAGGATGATCAATGGAAACAGGATGCACCGGAGCTCAATTTCGAGGGTCTGAATACTTATGTAAACAAGGTATTTCTTTTTTTCCCCTTTTCAATACATTTGCAAACATTCAAAAACCTGTTGTCACTGTCATTATGTGGTATTGTGTGTAGATTGATGAGGAAAAAAATAGATTTAATCAATTTTAGAATAAGGCTGTAACGTAACAAAATGTGTACAAAATTCAAGGGCTCTGAATACTTCCCGAATGCACTGTCCATATAAAGTGGGTAAAACAGTTTGTAAACATTATTAAAGGGACCAGTGTTCCATGACTATGTACATAGGGAAGCAGTCTCTAAGGTGCAGGGTTGAGTACCGAGTGGTAGCCAGCTAGTAACAGTCACTAAAGTTCAGGGCAGGGTACTGGGCGGAGGCCGGCTAGTGGTGACTGTTTAAGAGTCTGATGGCCTGGAGATAGAAGCTGTCGCAGTCTCTCTGTCCCAGTTTTCATGCACCTACACTGTCTCCTCCTTCTAAATGGTAGTGGGGTGAACAGGCTGTGGCTCGGGTGGCTGAGGTCCTTGATGATCTTCCTGGCTTTCCTGTGTCACCGGGTGCTGTAGATGTCCTGGAGGGCAGGCAGTGTGCCCCTGGTGATGTGTTGGGCTGATCGCGCCACCCTCTGGAGAGCCCTGAGGATGCAGTCTGTGCAGTTGCATACCAGGCGGTGATACAGCTCGACAAGATGCTCTCAGTGGTGCATCTGTAGAAGTTCATGAGGATCTTAGGGGCCAAACCGAATTTCTTCAGCCTCCTGAGGTTGAAGAGGTGCTGTTGCGCCTTCTTCACCACACTGTCTGTGTGAAGGGACCACTTCAGGTTGTCAGTGATGGGCACGCCGAGGAACTTGAAGCTTTTTCACCCTCTCCGCTGTGGCCCCGTTGATGTGGATGGGGCGTGCTCCCTCTGCTGTCTCCTGAAGTCCACGATCAACTCCTTCATTTTGTTGACGTTGAGCGAGAGGTTATTTTCCTGGCACCACTCCGCCAGGGCTCTCACCCTCCTCCCTGTAGGCTGTCTCGTTGTTGTTGTTAATCAGGCCTACCACTGTTGTGTCATCAGCAAACTTGATGATTGAGTTGGAGACGTGCGTGACCACGCAGTCACGGTAAACAGGAGTACAGGAAGGGGCTGAGCACGCACCCCTATGGGCCCCTGTGTTGAGGATCAGGGTGGCAGAGGTGTTGCTGCCTACCTTCACCACACGCGTCGGTGGCACTGTGTTATCCTCAATGCGGGAGAAGAAGGTGTTTATCTTGTCCGGGAGCGAGGCGTCGGTGTCCCATACGTGGCTAGCTTTCCCTTTATAATCTGGGATTGTCTGGAGTCCCTGCCACATACGTCTCGTGTATGAGCCGTTGAATTGCTCATACTTTGTCCCTGTACTGTCGTTGTGCCTGTTTGATACACATCCATGTTCACAGTCACCTTGCCACTGGTGTCTCTCTCTCTCTCTCTCTGTCCGTGTCGCTCCACCTCTCGTTCTCTCCCCCTCTCGTTCTCTCCCTCTCTCGTTCTCTCCCCCTCGTTCTCTCTCCCCCTCTCGTTCTCTCCCCCTCTCGTTCTCTCCCCCTCGTTCTCTCCCCCTCTCATTCTCTCCCTCTCGTTCTCTCCCTCTCGTTCTCTCCCCTCTCGTTCTCTCCCTCGTTCTCTGTTCTCTCATAATCAGTACATTACTGAGATAGTGCAACACAAGCCAAAGATACACATCTGGTTAATCACACACCTTAAAACACAGATATAGACCAATGTAGAATCTGAACCCTGCTCAAAGACACAAACATTTAAATGACTTGTAACGTCTGGGTTAATGTCTTTACCTTGTAGTACAGGTAGATGGTGGTGATGGCTGTCAGTAGGATCAGCAGCACTACAACATGTCTGATGATGAAGGCTGGCAGAGGAGAGGCTGCAAACAGAAACACCTTTGATGAGGGGACTGGTCATCATCACATAGATCTGTGGGAAATCTGTCAATGACAAAGTTAGAAGTCTGGTTCATGTTCAGTTACCTGTGACGGTGAGGGTGAGGAGCTCACACTCAGAGGAGACGTTATGAGAGAAAACATAATTGTCATAAACACAGCTGTAGTTCCCTTGGTGGGAGTCATCTGCAGCAGGGAAGAGGAAGGCAGCAGAGTGATTGACAGCTGGCTGGGTCTGGGTTCTGTTGGAGCCGGTGAACGTGAGGAGGAAGGAGCCTCCTGGGTACTGTGGCTGAGTGGAGCAGGTGATGGTGAAGCTGTAGCCCCTAAAACACTTCGGCCCCTGGTGGCCCCTGGAGATCCCCTCCCATTGAGTCAGTCAGGAAGATATCAGGCTGGACCAGGAGATCTGTAACAATAAAAGAGAACAAGAAAAACCTCTTCAACTAGTTTCCTATAGATATGACAATAACATCAGCATGTAACAGTGCTAGCCACCCTCCCCTCACAGGGCAACATGAGTAGTGGGCCTACAGTCACTGAGACAACATATGTTGATATCAGGCTGAAGCAGGACATCTGGAACAAGAGGAGAGAAAAAGAAAACGTAGCTCCTCAACTACTTTCCTCATTTAGATATGACAATAACATGACATGTGACAGTGGTAGTGAGTAGAGACGTTCACTGAGATAACACTCAAATACAAAGCATTCTGGGATATTTAAGTTGTATTTGATTCCTACTTGACTGAGTGATCTATTTTGCAATGCAGATTTACAAGCTAAACAGTCATCATGAGAGGTGCAGAAGGAAGTTGAATGAATAAATGGAATCAGTGGAATATAATGATCATGTATTGATATTTCCTGAGCAGATCACTTATGAGTCACTGTGGATCTCTGTGGACTAGGAAGGAGATATAATAAATGGACATGCTTGCTTCAATTTTGACTCTCTACGCGCTTCAGCGGTCCGTTCTGTGAGCTTGTGAGGCCTACCACTTCACGGCTGAGCCAATGTTGCTCCTAGAGCGTGCCACGTTGAAAGTCACTGAGCTCTTCAGTAAGGCCACACAAGCTACTACCAATGGTGGTCTGTGGATTGTATGGATTTGTGTGCTCGATCCTATACACCTGTCAGCAACAGATATGGCTGACATAGCTGAATCCACTAATGTCCCCACACTTTTGGCCATAAAGTGTATCTTGTTATTACCTGAGCAGATCACTGTGAGTCCAGGACGGAAATGATACAATCTCCCACACTGCCTCAGTGAAGACTCAGACCCAGAACAGCCAACACCAAACCCTCTAGTGGTGTTTCCAAGTAGAACTGAAACAGTGGAGCCACAACCCAGCTGTCTACACACTACTGGAGCTACAGCCTCCTTGTTCCAGCCTGCAGCTCCCACAGTCCTCCACTCTCCCTCGTCGTACCACTCCACTCCACCAGCACAGCGACTGCCTCCTCCCACCAGCCTCACATCATCAGGCTCTGAGAAAAGAAGAGAGAGAGACAGTAACCTTACTATTTTCTCACTAAAACACACCTATATTGCCTCTCATATTCTTCACTCCAGGTGAGAAACAATGTTGATTGAGTGACAAACTGTTTCTTACCTGAGCAGGTGAGTCCAACAGCATTACCAGGTAGGCAGGTGTTGTTTTTTCTGTCTGAGGTGTCACAGCCAGGAGAAGGGACTCATTGCCTTTACACTGGAACTCTTTATCCCAGGTCTGACCCTCACCTTCTCCATAGAGCCCCCCCTGTAGAGCTGCAGGAGCCCCACAGCCAAGCTCCCCACAGACTACCTCTGCATCCTGCTGGTCAAAGTCAGCTTCACACACTGAGGCCCAGGACTGATTGGACTTCACCTCCACTCTCCCAGAGCAGAGGCCATCTCCATCCACAAGCTGCACAGACTCTGGAGAAAAAGAGTTGGTTGAACATTCAATCAGTTTTGTTGATGACACTGTCAAGGACTAAACACAAATATGTTGGATAAAAGATTGTAGGTTGCTATGTTTGATACTGTAAGAGGTAGAAATGGGTTCTTAGTCACTCAGGACAGGGTTGGGAATAATGCAGGCAGGAGACAGGAATAAGTTCACTTCACTTTATAGAAAATAAACAGCTGGACATCCATCAGGCAGCTTCACTTCAGTAACATCTGAACTACAATGATCTGCCCATGCACATCTCCCATAAACGAATATGACAAACACAAATATAATGTTTAAATACATCTAACATCTCTCCCTCTCTTTAAATGAAATGAAAAAAACATAAAACATGATATATGCTAATCTTGTATAATGTACAAATCAAATCTCTCAATATTACCAGTGTCTTACCTGAACAGATCACATGATGATAATATCCACCATTACAGAAACCAGGTCCTCTTCCTAAGATGTGACACTCTCTAATAGTAGACTCATCTCCACTGCATGTACTCAATAGTGTGGCTCCTCTTCCCTCTTCAACCAGAGGTCCTCTAGATTCAGCTACAGCATTCCCACAGCCCAGCTCTCTACACACAACCTTAGCCCTCTATCATGCTCCACCACTCAATACATAGACCGGACCACTCTCCTCTGTAGAAGACTTCCACTCTCCCAGAACAGGAACTGGTCCCATTCACCAGTCTGACTGAGAGTTCAGCTGTAAACAGCAGAGAGGAAAACACAGTGGTGAGGACAGATGATGACAGGGCTTCTGTTATTCTAACAGCAGTAATGCTTTGTGGTTGACAAGTATTAGTAGTGCCATAAAACAGTACTTGTTATTGGGTTTTAGAATGGTGTGTATGGACACATGACTTTCTCCATGTGGGATAACAAAGTTGACTAATATTGAACTGCTATAATCACTGTAGATTTATACTCTACCTACCTGGTGGACTGATGCTTTGAGCCTGGATATCTGAGAGGGGAGAGAGAGAGAGAGAGAGAGAGAGAGAGAGAGAGAGAGAGACAGATGAGAGAGAGAGGCAGAGGTTAAATGAACATCAACATTACCTTTCATGATGTGCTGGGGAAGATAGGCTTATCGTTGGTATGATGCAACAACACCCGTGTGTACACACACTATATATGGAAATGTGTAACACTCTTTCCAGATTAGTTTATATCTAATTTATTACTTTTTTTTGTCTGTTGTTTAAGAGGTCAGGGTCAAGCTGAGTGGAAGAGTAGAAAAGGTTACTGGTTATGATGACATCACTGGTGAGAATTCAGTGATGAAAAGATATTCAGCTGACTGCATGTTAATCTGTCAGCCCTATCTCTTTGAAATCTCCCTCTCTCTCCTCTCCCTTCTCTCTCCTCTCTATCTCCCTCCGCCTCCTCTGCCCCCCTCCATCCTCTCTCCACCACTCTCTCCTCTGCCCTCCCCACCCCCTCCTCTCTGTCCTCTCTCTCTCTCTTCCTGAGCATATAGCATCAGGCCTGTTGAGCTTGACTCAACAGTGGAAACCATGGGTTTCCATGGTTGAGCAACCGAACAAAAGCCTAAGTTCACCATGCGCAATGCCAAGCATCGGCTGGAGTGGTGTAAAGCCCGCCGCCATTGGACTCTGGAGCATTGAAAACGCATTCTCTGGAGTGATGAATCACGCTTCACCATCTGGCAGTCCAAAGGAAAAAATCCACGCAGCAATGTATATTTACCATTACCTCACTAATGCTCTTGTGGCTGAATGGAAGCAGGTCCCCAAAGCAATGTTCCAACATCTAGTGGAAAGCCTTCCCAGAAGAGTGGAGGCTGTCATAGCAGCAAAGGGGGGACCAACTTCATACTAATGGTCATGACTTTGGAATGAGATGTTTGACAAGCAGGTGTCCACATACTTTTGGTCATTTAGTGTACATTCCCTTTCCATGGAAATGTGTAACTCTCTTTGCAGATGAGTTTATATCTAATTTAATACCTTTGCTTTGTCTGTTTTTGAAATCATTCATTTCAGAGGTCAGAGGTCAAGCTGAGCCGGACCAAAAGTGGAAGAGTGGAAAAGGTTACTGGTTGTGATGACATCACTGGTTAGAAGTCAGTGATGAAAATATATTTAGTTGACTGCATGTTAGTCTGTTGATGTTAATTTAACCTCTCTCTCTCTCCCTCTCCCTCTCCCTCTCCCTCTCCCTCCCTCCCTCCTGTTGATCTTGACTCAGGTAACAGACCTCTAACTTCTACCCCCCCTACTCCTGCTCTAACATACAGTATCTCACAAAACTGAATACACCCCTCGCATTTTTGTAATCAATAACATCATTATCTATACACTACCAACAACATCATAACAATACTCTACATCATAATCAATATCATAACATGGATAATCAATAACATCATTATCTCTATACTACAAACAACATTATAACAATAATCTGACAGTTTGAACCAAGGAAGCCTTGTGGTAGACCAATGTGGTTGATTAACAGAGCATCTGAGTGTGTCCCAATAATATCTCCTTTCTCCTGAAGTGTGCACTTGTTCACTACTTCCCATAATCTAAAAGCATTGGATTGGTGGAGGCATGGACTAGTGGGAGTTTCCACCATATTTATAATGTTGATGTAACCCCTATCACCACAGGCTCAGATAAATCCATAGAGTAAAAATATGGTGAAAAGGTCCACTCAGTACATAATAAACCTGGTATGACTAAACTCGCTAAGGAAAAACCAAAGAGACCAGGGTTCTTACCTACAGATAGAATGTGTATATAAAAAGAATGAATAATGAATGATCCACTTGCAAACAATTGGCAATACACACAATACAATAATATTTTAAGATAACCTAAACCCGGGTGCTAAACTGAAAATGTTCGTTGGCGCCGTTGGAGCTATAAAAAACAAACAGTCTAACCCCACAGTTATCACGGTAGAAAGCCCTTGAAACCAACAGTTGACTATTTATAATCCAATAGGCAGAAAGTGCCCTGCATGCTTCCGGAAAACGATGTCCAGTGTCCCCGAAGCCCTTAAATGACCTCAGACTAAACTGTCCTCTCCAGCTCCCGATCCGACGAACCCAAGCAGCTCCCGAAGCCACTGCCAGTGGCACTGGAACCTTCGTCAATACAGCCAAGCAGCAAGCGAATTGAGACGACTCATTTCTAAAATATTCAACTATACATCTTATTTTGTTAAGGTAAGTAAAGTAGAGCGCAGTTAAAACCAATTCGGGGAAAAAAACGTACACAAAATGTTTTCCAACTTCACAAGCGCACCTCTCCCCTCTGTTCAACATTCCCAAGTTCTCTCACGTCACCCCGCTCCTCCGCACACTCCACTGGCTTCCAGTTGAAGCTCGCATCTGCTACAAGACCATGGTGCTTGCCTACGGAGCTGTGGAGGGGAACGGCACCTCCGTACCTTCAGGCTCTGATCAGTCCCTACACCCAAACGAGGGCATTGCGTTCATCCACATCTGGCCTGCTGGCCCCCCTACCTCTGCGGAAGCACAGCTCCCGCTCAGCCCAGTCAAAACTGTTCGTTGCTCTGGCACCCCAATGGTGGAACAAGCTCCCTCACGACGCCAGGACAGCGGAGTCACTCACCACCTTCCAGAGACACTTGAAACCCCACCTCTTTAAGGAATACCTGGGATAGGATAAAGTAATCCTTCTACCCCCAATTACCCCACCCCCCAAAAAATAAAATAAAACATATTGTAAAGTGGTTGTTCCACTGGCTATAAGGTGAATGCACCAATTTGTAAATCGATAAGAGCGTCTGCTAAATGACGTAGATGTAAATGTAAATGATGTCACCATAGTCTAGGACCGATAGGAACGTTGACTGAATTATCTGCTTTCTACTGTTTAGCGAGAGGCAGGACCTGTTTCTATAGAAGAAGCCCATTTCTATTCTCAACTTCTTAACTAACTCATCAATATGCTTTTTAAAAGACAGCTTTTCATCTATCCAGATTCCCAGATATTTATAAGCAGGGACACAATCAATATGGACACCATTCAAAGTACATTAAATCAGTTATTTTGATGTGCACTAGAGAACAACATATACTGAGTTTTCCCTGCATTCAATGCTCATTTCAGGTCAATAAAGTTTTTCTGTAATTCCATGAAGGCAGACTGTAGTTCAGATAGAGCCTGGTCAACCGTGGGGGAAATTGCATACACAACAACTATCAACTGTATACAAGTGGAGGTTACAGTTTTTTATAGACAAGTCAATATTGTTAATGTAAACAGCATAGGTGCAACTTTGGTTTTAGAAGTGGGGGGAGACATAACTTTATTTATATTCATTTTTGTTTTTATCCAGTTGGATAAACACTCCAAACAGCCTACCCGACTGCTCAGAACCCTCCGCATGGTCCTAAAGCACACTGTCGCCTGATTTAACACCATCAGTAGATACACATTGAGTTCTATCTGTCAAGTCATTTTTTTACCAGTTACATGCAGCCTGGTCTAGGCCAATTGAGCCAAGCCTCTGAATTAGCAGTGAGTGATCAACAGCCTTTGACAGGTCAATGAAGAGGGCAGCACAATGTTGCCTTCTATCCTTACAGTGAACCACATCATTTATAACTAGGGATGCAGCAGAGATAGTGCTATGACCTGGTCTAAAACCCCACTGATGTACATTTAGAATACATCTTAGCTGAGAATTAATTAAGGATTCTAATATTTTAGCTAGGCAAAAAAGTTTAGAAATAGAGCGAAAATTATTTAGGTCACAAGGGGTCACCACCTTTGTGAAGGGGGAGTACATGGGCCGCCTTCCAAACCTTGGAGATAGTACCAGATATAACTGTCAGGTTACGGGTTGATGATTCAGCAATCAGGGGGCAGAGCGCTGCAGTATAAATGGATCAAGCATATCAGCCCCAGTGGATTTTTTTTTTTTACATCAATCTTAAGCAAGACATCTAACACATCACAGATAGTAAATAGTTGAAATGAAACAGAGATTGACTAGAAGTTGACGGGTCAACCGTTGAGTCAGCTAGAGGCTGGCAGAGGGAAGAGCAGTCGATTGGCTGACCAGGGTCAACTAAACCACCGTTTCTCTCAAATAAAAAGCCTGCCGAGGTAACATGATGATTAAAAGCATCCCTTATTCCATTCTTCTCAGTTATGATGCCAGAGTCAGGCAGAACTCCCTCCTAGCTCGAAAAACCTACCCTATTGTTTCCAGTTTGTTAGGGACAAGAAACGTATTCTACCTAAGCTACATCAACACAATGTAATGAAGAATGTTATTATTGTTTTCAAGTGAGTACACAACTCTAGTCTAGGCTGTAAACTGCAGTGAATAGCCCATGTCATTTGAATAACCGTTCAAAAGCCAGGCATTTTGAATACATATTAATTTCAAAATAACTGCATCTAGCCTGTCTGATTTGGATCAGTTATGGGTTTTTACTCTGCAGTTTAACCTAGAAGGTCAGGATAATGAGATTAGGAAAAGAGTTAGGGTTAGGTTTAGCTAAATTGCTACAAGGAAGCAGCAAGCAGCCACACAAAAAATGGTCTTGAGTGGCAACCAATCTGCCCAATTAGCTGTTATGTTTCCATACACCCACTTATGTTGATCCTCCCACTTCTTTAGCAACACCCACTTTCAGACACACTCCATGTATGCAGTTACCCTCTGGGAGAATCTCAATTGTATACTCCTCCCGTTCTCTCTCTTCACCTCCTCTAAACCCATTGGAGGAGAAGGTCAGAGGGGCGGGACCTCTGGCTTTCTCATCCAATGGGTTTTGAGAAGGAGGCGAGGAGTATGCAATTGAGATTCTCCCCATGACTGTGAAAGGGTGCCATAAAGCAGTGTGCACTGTATAGAGCTCGCCAGCTTGTAGCCTAAATGAATGGGGAAAGACTAGGGTTTTGGGATAAACGCTGAAAATAAGGTCTGAGGTGAACACAGACTTAGTAGATCTTATACGTTTTGTTGTATGAGTTAATATCAGTCAGGTAACATTACCTTTATGAATTATGAAGTCTTTATGGGCTTTTTCGTTTTCAGTTACCCAGAGGACCCTCTCATGTGCATTTTACCAGTAACCCTCTGGTCTCATGAGTCTTCTCAAGGACCCCCTGTGGATAGTCCAAGTAACCGCAGGGGTCCTAGTACCCCTGGTTGGGAAACACTGCTAGTGAATAGGGTCCCTTTGTCTTCCTGTCATGCAGTTACATGGCCACTAGATGGCGATGTTTACCCAGTCTGGGCCAGGGTTGCACTACAGAACTAACACTGCTGAACCAGGCCTACGGTGGAAAAACAATCCTTTATCAAGGTAATGGGTCCATTCATATCTAGCTAGGCCTGTATTCATTTTTATATAGTATTTTAGATCCTAATGAATAACATTACATGGACAATGGGGACCTGATCCTAGATCAGCAGTACTCCTATTTTTCTCCTGATTGAAATGGCAAAACCTCACCACACGCACATTCGTTAATTCTCCTGATCAGCTACGTTAATTATCCTAACCCGCTACGTTAGTTCTCCTAACCTGCCACGTTAATTATCCTATCCTGCCCGTTAATTCTCCTAACCTGCTAAGTTAATTCTCCTAACCTGCCACGTTAATTATCCTAACCTGCTAAGTTAATTATCCTCCCTAACCTGCCACATTAATTAACCTAACCTGCTACACTAATTATCCTAACCTGCTAGGTTAGTTATCCTAACCTCCCACATTAATTATCCTAACCTGCTACATTAGTTATCCTAACCTCCCACATTAATGATCCTATCCTGCTAAGTTAGTTATCCTAACCTCCCACATTAATTATCCTAACCTGCTACATTAGTTATCCTAACCTCCCACGTTAATTATCCTAACCTGCTACATTATATCTCCTAACCTCCGCAGTGGCGTGTATTCATGGTTGCCAAAGGAAGCCAGGCTTCCCCAAAAAATGACCAAGAAAAAAACATATAAAATAATGTATCTTTCATCTCTCTGTGTTTTATCATTTTCCTTCAATTAGCAAGAGGCTGAATGTACCTCACCGGAGAAAGCATCTGAGCGAGTGAAACGGTGCCCCTCTGTCTCTGTATGTGTAGGCCATTCTATCTGATGCTGTCTGGTTAAAAAGAGTATGACTTTGCTGCCGCCCTGTAGCATTGAATGCCAACATTTGGCCTCCCTTGATCATAATTTTTTAAAATTAAAATACCAAATAGCGTTGAGCTAAACTGTGAATGGTCCTGAAATAAATCAAATAAAATTACAAATTGCATAATGACCCCTGCGCCCAACCGACCCCCCACCTGACCCATCGCACCACCCCTAGGAGGCCGCCCCAGAGTTTGGGAACTACTGATCTATCTGATGCTGTCTAGTTCAAAATAATATGACACTGCTGCCGCCCTGTAGCATTGAATGCAAGGGAAGCCAGCGAACATTTGGCCTCCCTTGATAATAAAAAGGGAGGCCAAATGAGCTAAACTGTGAATGGTCCTGGCACTTACCCAGAAAGATATAAAATACAAATTAGCATACTCCTGTCTATACAGAAATAAATAAAAGCATTCAAAATAGGCTTCTAAAGCATGATTTGGGCACAGAGGATCATTCATTAGGTTTATAGACCAGACAATGAAATGATCACAACTGATCTGGTTGTATTATGGCTTTCCCCCACAGTAAATTTACCCACACACCACTACTGAAGTTAACCAATTTTATCTAGAGCCATATTTTTTATAAATCATAGCCCAAAGTTGGTTTATTAAATTCTTCAAATTCTTCATGTATTTGTCAGTCAACTGATATCATCATAATTTTTTTAACAAAATTCAAGTCATTTGGGATCATTCTGACCCCAACGAAAAGTATCTGATTCCTCCTATAGTAATTTGATAGGACCTTCATTAAAAAGTCTGCCAACGGTATAAATAGTTGATAGAACTGCAATATAGAACTCAGATACAGACAGCTGTATTGGTGGGTATTCTCCGAAAGGTAGTTATTCTAAGGCAAATCTAAAAAAGTATTTATTTGAATCCAGGGGGACCTGTATCAGTGATTTAGACCAGATAAACAGATCACCTGCAGAAATGAAGAACCTTACGTACTCGCCTGGTTATAACTGGTTATAACTAGGTATGACCGTGTACACAATCAAAATGACCTTGCATATATGCTTAGTTGCAGTCACAACAGCTCATAAGTCTGTCAGTGGGATGAATACTTGTTGAAACTGTAATGCAGAAACCAGCTACCCTCTAAACGTACACATAGCGCTGTATTGGTGGGTATTCTTTGAAGAATAGCTGGTTATTCCACGGGAAATGTTATATAAATACCATCATTCCTATAATATCTTCCAATATTCTATATGTGCAACTTGTTGTGGTATGTGGGTTGCTATAACATTTGGTTTGAAGTGACTTTGAGGATTTGGGCATGATTTTTGAAGCGATGCTAATGCTGGCTGTGGGGTAAGTAAATAAAGACAGATAAGACATATTTTTGGTCATTGTATCTCAGGATCAATGTACGAATTACTTTTTGCCATTTGTACTTCTACTTTTTGCACAGACAGCTCACACTCTCCTACACACACCAGCTGGCTGAGAGGGCCCTAGTGGAGCCGGCTTGCAGAGAGGACCCTAGTGGAGCCAGCTGGCTGACAGGGACCTAGTGGAGCCGGCTGGCTGAGCGGGCCCTAGTGGAGCCAGTTGGCCCTAGTGGAGACGGCTGGCTGAGAGGGCCCTAGTGGAGCCGGCTGGCCCTAGTGGAGACGGCTGGCTGAGAGGGCCCTAACGGAGCCGGCTGGCTGAGCAGGCCCTAGTGGAGCCAGTTGGCTGAAAGGGCCCTAGTGGAGACGGCTGGCTGAGAGGGCCCTAGTGGAGCCACCTGGCTGAGAGGGCCCTAGTAAATAGGTCATTTAGTAGACGCTCTTATCCAGAGCGACTTACAGGAGCAATTATGCTTAAGTGCCTTGCTCAAGGGCACATCGACAGATTTTTCACCTAGTCGGCTTGGGGATTAGAACCAGCGACCTTTCGGTTACTGGCACAACGCTCTTAACCACTAAGCTACCTGCCACCCCTAGTGGTAACAGCTGGCTGAAAGGGCCCTAGTGGAGCCAGTTGGCTTAGAGGGCACTAGTGGGGCCAGTTGGCTGAGAGGGCCCTAGTGGAGCCAATTGGCTGAGAGTGCCCTAGTGGGGTCAGCTGGCTGAGAGGGCCCTAGTGGAGCCAGTTGGCTGAGAGGGCCCTAGTGGGGCCAGCTGGCTGAGAGGGCCCTAGTGGGGCCAGCTGGCTGAGTGGACCCTAGTGGAGCCACCTGGCTGAGAGGGCCCTAGTGGAGCCACCTGGCTGAGAGGGCCCTAGTGGAGCCAGTTGGCTGAGGGCCCTAGTGGAGCCACATAGCTGAGAGGGCCCTAGTGGAGCCACCTGGCTGAGAGGGCCCTACTGGAGCCAGTTGGCTGAGGGCCCTAGTGGAGCAGGCATGCTGAGAGGGCCCTAGTGAAGCTCCAGCCATATTTTTGGTCATTGTTTCTCAGGATCAATGTATGAATGTATTTTTGTCAATAAAATTAAATATATTTCCAATGTTGGTGTACCGCTCCTTTAAATGGCAGTCATTTTTACCACCTAAATATGACAACATTTGTATTTACTTAAAAATAAATGATACTACAATCAAATTATGGTAAATCAGCTTTTTAGTACTTACTTTGGAAAAAAGCTGCACATTATTTAAGGGAAAAATATATTTTTTTGTTTTACAGAATCTGCAAATGAATTGTCATTTAACAAAAATTATGTTTATTTCATTTCAGATAACAGTAAGTACATGTCCATTGATGTCCTTAAGAGTCGATTGATGCACTAATTAAAATAATACAATAAATCCCCATCAAAATCCGTCTGTTTAAGATAGAGATTTTTTTTTTTGCATGGGCTGCATCTCAATCTACTTCATCCGCCTGTATGTCTGCCTTCCGCATCCCAAAAATCACCATAGCTAGAGAGAAGACAGGATATGTGCCACACTGCCCACAAAATGAGGAGGAAACTGAGCTGCACTTCCTAACCTCCTGCCAAATAAACGATGATATGAGAGACACATATTTCCCTCAGATTACAAGGACCCCCAAATACTTTGAAAACAAATATAATATTGATAAGCTCCCATATCTGTTAGGTGAAATACAGCAGCGTGCAATCATGGCAGCAAAATGTGTGACCTGTTGTGATAAGAATAGGGTAACCAGTGGAGAACAAACACCACAGTAAATAAAACCTAGGCCTAGATTTATCAGTTTATTTCATTTCCTTTGCCATTTGTACTTCTACTTTTTGCACAGACAGCTCACACTCTCCTACACACACCAGCTGGCTGAGAGGACCCTAGTGGAGGCACCTGGCTGAGAGGGCCCTAGTGGAGCCACCTGGCTGAGAGGGCCTAGTGGAGCCAGCTAGTTTATATTTCATTTATAGTGTATTGACCGACGGCCTATACAGGTCAGGACTGATACACTCGTTTTATTTTTTTATTTTTATATAGTTAAATTATTAACATTTCAAATGTCTTTCTCTTTTGAAACTTTTGTGTGTTTAAAATTTACTGTTTGTGATTGTTTATTTCACTTGCTTTGTCAACGTTAACATATGTTTCCCATGTCAATGAAACCCCTTTGAATTGAACTGAGAGAAAGAGTGAGAGAGAGAGAGAGAGGGGGAGGGGCAAAAGAGAGGAGAAATGAACATCAACGTGACCTTTCATGATGTGATGGAGAAGATAGGCTTATAGTTGGTGTCGTGCAACAACACACGTGATGTGATGGGGTAGATAGGCTTATCGTTGGTATGATGCAATAACACCCATGTGTACACACATTCCCCTTCAGTGGAAAGGTGAACCTCATTTTTGCAGATTAGTTTATATATAATTTAATACCTTTGCTTTTGTCTGTTTTTGAAATCATTCATTTCATAGGTCAGAGGTCAAGCTGAGCCGTACCAGAGTGGAAGAGTGGAAAAGGTTACTGGTTGTGATGACATAACTGGTGAGAAGTCAGTAATGAAAAGATATTCAGTTGACTGCGTGTTAGTCTGTCAGCCCTATCTCTTTTGACATCTCCCTCTCTCTCCTCCTCTTCTCTCTCACTATCCATCTCCCCTCCCCTCCTCCTCTGTCCAATAGCCGCAGGAAGTAGTTTGGGGGTGTAGAAATACAGCTAAACCTAGGGTATGGCTGAATGGGGTGTGTAGAAACACAACTAAACCTAGGGTATGGCTAAATGGGGTGTGTAGAAATACAGCTAAACCTAGGGTATCGCTAAATGGGGTGTGTAGAAATACAGCTAAACCTAGGGTATGGCTAAATGGGGTGTGTAGAAATACAAATAAACCTAGGGTATGGCTAAATGGGGTGTGTAGAAATACAGCTAAACCTAGGGTATGGCTAAATGGGGTGTGTAGAAATACAACTAAACCTAGGATATGGCTAAATGGGGTCTCTATCTCCCCTCCCCTCCCCCATGAGAAGGGGAGAAGAGGAGAGGGGAAGAAGAGGAGAGGGGGAGAGGAGGAGAAGAGGAGAGGGGGAGAAGAGGAGAGGGGGAGAAGAGGAGAGGGTGGAGAAGAGGAGAGGTGGAGAAGAGGAGAGGGTGGAGAAGAGGAGAGGGTGGAGAAGAGGAGAGGGTGGAGAAGGGTAGATGTTTTTCTCTCCCCCTCCTCCATCTTCTTCTCGCTCCCTTCCCCTCCCTCTCTGGTTCTGACCATTACTCCCTCCCTCCCTCCTCCCTCCCTCCCTCCCTCCCTCCCTCCCTCCCTCCCTCCCTCCCTCCTCCCTCCCTCCCTCCTCTCCCTCCTCCCTCCTCCCTCCCTCCCTCCCTCCCTCCCTCCCCCCTCCTATAATGTATATTATATAAGGGAAGGGAGAATGAGAAGTGGAGAGGGTGAGAAGAGGAGAGGGGAAGAAGAGGAGAGGGGGAGAAGAGGAGAGGAGGAGAAGAGGAGAGGGGGAGAAGAGGAGAGGAGGAGAAGAGGGGAGGGAAAAAGAGGAGAGGGGGAGAAGAGGAGAGGAGGAGAAGAGGAGAGGGGAAGAAGAGGAGAGGGGGAGAAGAGGAGAGGGGGAGAAGAGAAGAGGAGAGGGGGGAGAAGAGGAGAGGGGAAGAAGAGGAGAGGTGGAGAAGAAGAGAGGAGGAGAAGAGGAGAGGGGAGGGGGAGAAGAGGAGAGGGGAAGAAGAGGAGAGGGGGGAGAAGAGGAGAGGAGGAGAAGAGGATAGAGGAGAACAGGAGAGGGGGAGAAGAGGAGAGAGGAGAAGAGGAGAGGGGGAGAAGAGGAGAGGAGGAGAAGAGGAGAGGGGGAGAAGAGGAGAGGAGGAGAAGGGTAGACGTTTTTCTCTCATAGTTCCACCCATGGGACTATACCTTCTGTTATCAACAACAAGTGTAAAACTGGACCATGTGACAGTTTGGACCAAGGTAGCCTTGTGGTGGACCAATGTGGTTGATTAACAGAGCATCTGGGTGTGTACCAATAATATCTCCTTTCTCCTGAAGTGTGCACTTGCTCCCTACTTCCCATAATTTAAATGCATTGGATTGGTGGAGGCAAGTACACAACTTTCACTGGGACCTCCCCACATTCTGAAATTGCATTATGTAAGGTGTGAGTCTTGACATCTCTGATCTGCATAATAAAACAATCCCCATCAAAATCTGACAATTTAAGCTAGGGATATCAGGTTTTTGCATGGGCTGTGTCTCAATCCACCACATTCGCCTATGGGGGCCTACCGTATCTGCAGTGGAAGGTGGCAAAGTTACAGCGGTGTTTGTCAGACCATGAGACATCCTGAAAATATGGCTGAGAGGGCCCTAGTGGAGCCGGCTGGCTGAGAGGGCCCTAGTGGAGCCACCTGGCTGAGAGGGCCCTAGTGGGGCCAGCTGGCTGAGAGGGCCCTAGTGGAGCCGGCTTGCTGAGAGGGCCCCTAGTGGAGCCACCTGGCTGAGAGGGTCCTAGTGGGACCAGCTGGCTGAGAGGGCCCTAGTGGAGACACCTGGCTGAGAGGGCCCTAGTGGGACCAGCTGGCTGAGAGGGCCCTAGTGGAGCCGGCTTGCTGAGAGGTCCCTAGTGGAGCCAGCTAGTTGTGTAAATAAATGTAGTTGAATTAGTTTGTGAACTATTTTATCTTTTTTATAGACTATTTTATATTTCATTTACCGTGTATTGACCAACGACCTGTACAGGTCCATACTGATACACTCATGTTGGTGTTTGTTTTGTACATAGTTAATCATTTAACATTTCAAATGTCTTTCTCTTTTGAAACTTTTGTTTGCTTAATGTTAACTGTTTGTTATTGTTTATTTCACTTGCTTTGGCAATGTTAGCATATGTTTCGAAGCCAAATGAGAGAGAGAGAGTGACCTTTCATGATGTGATGGCGAAGATAGGCTTATCGTTGGTATGGTGCAACAACACCCATGTGTACACACATTCCCCTTCCATGGAAATGTGAACCTCTCTTTGCAGATGACTTAATATATCATTTAATGCATTTGCTTTCGTCTGTTTTTTAAACCATTCATTTCATATGTCAGGGTCAATCTGAGCTGGACCAAGAGTTGAAGAGTGGACAAGGTTACTGGTTATGATGACATCACTGGTGAGAAGTCAGTAATGAAAAGATATTCAGTTGACTGCGTGTTAGTCTGTCAGCCCTATCTCTTTTGACATCTCCCTCTCTCTACTCCTCTTCTCTCTCACTCTCCATCTCCCCTCCCCTCCTCCTCTGTCCAATAGCCGCAGGAAGTCGTTTGGGGGTGTAGAAATACAGCTAAACCTAGGGTATGGCTAAATGGGGTGTACAGGAATCCCCCCACCAGTTGAAGCTCATTTACTGTACTTAAAAACTCTAAAATACTATTTGGAGAACAGCAAAAACTAACAAAAATGACCCCAGACATGAATTATCAATGCAATATTAGGTTTACATTAGGTTTAAAGGTCTGTGGAATGGAGTGTACAATGTACTACTCAACCTCAACCTCCCCATTGACTCATTTAGCCTACTTGTGGAACAGTGCATACAGTGCAATGAAATAGATGCATAATACACGATTCAATGGATGACTTCAAATACTGACATCAATGTGAAAGTAACTGGAGCATAAAACAGCTGACTGTGAATGCAAACTATCCCAGATAAATCCTACACATGCATTGAAATAAAAGGCATACATCAAAGGAATTACTTTGGCCTACAATCAACAAGGACATATAAAGACAAACAAACTCAACCAAAGAATGAAGAAAATCATGAAATACTAAATGAAAATCTACACATTAAAGGAAAAATCCACAAAAAGCCACTCATTCCTTTAATTTACAGTGTTAAATAACACTAATATGTGAAAACAATTTTTGTAAACAAATGTTTCATTTTGGCGTTATAATAATGTTGGTAGCAACATGGAAACTCGTTGTGGAAATCTGTTGCAGCTCAAGTAGCCTACAAAATCCACAATGCAATGCTCTCTCTATGGGCTGGTTACACACAATAATACAAAGACAATATCAGCATGTGAAGTAGCTAGCTAGCTGTAAAATCGCCTAAACAAACTGCACAATCAATGTAGGAGTCTACAATCCCCTGCAGATCGATGTCGCTCACAGAGTGGAGTCTAACATTCACAACAGCAGATATACTTGGAGGAGATGGGAAACGTTGCCCATACTAGGTCAATGGACAGCGCGGTGCATTCTGGGTGATTCTGGTACAAGGAGAGCTCTCCTTCAAGAAGTGAATGGGAGTCTATTGGGCGCTAGCTCAAACACCTAATATTAGCACGAATTTCGTCAACAAGAAGTGCAACATACATATTTTTGCGAGATGTGAAATAATGAACTTGCTATCTGTAGTATCGTATAGCTTTGGAATCGTGTTATTATGTACTTTCGAGGAATAGAGGCACGTTTCTCGACATATAGACTGACTTTGAGAAGAAATTGCCTGACGATTACGCTTAGCAACCGCTTGACGCAATATGACAACGTGAACGCGATTGGTCGACAGTCTGCTGAGTTGGACATTGTACATTCATTCATTCATTGGATTCTATCTCCTTTCTATAATATCTCTGGCAACGGCACCATGCAATGCCCCCTGGACTAAAGAGGCAGACAAATAGGAAACATGTGCTAGACCCTCCGTTAAATTACACATTTCAGTAGGTAGGAATATCGCAGAAATATGATCAATGGCTCATTCGAGAGAAGACATCCTCCCGAGTCATGACATCGGCCAGTATTGAAATCTGACATGCATAATAAACGTTTTTGCGATCTAAATATCGTATTCCTATTAACTTCATATTAACTTCCAGATTCACTTCCAGATTAATTTCCAGATTAACTTCCAGATCCCCTCCTCTCTCTCCCCACTCCCTCCTCTCTCTCCCTCCCCTCCTCTCTCCCCATTACCTCCTCTCTCTGCCCTCCCCTCCTCTCTCTCCCCACTCCCTCCTCTCTCTCCCCCACTCCCTCCTCCCTCTCCCCTCCCCTCCTCTCTCTCCCCACTCCCTCCTCTCTCTCTCTCTCTCTCTCTCTCTCTCTCTACTCCTCTCTCTCTCTCACTCTCTCTCTCTCTCTAGTTCTCTCTCTCTTCCTGACATATAGCATCAGGCCTGTTGATCTTGACTCAGGTCACAGACCTCTATCATTGGACCAGACCTGAGTCTGTGACCTGATCATTCACACAACAGAGGACAGAACAGAAAAAGGTCTGATAAACTACAGTTCCTCACAATAAAATGACAGCTCTTAAGATTGTTTAAAAAGAAAGAGCATCTCTATACGACATTCAAACTAATTGTTTTGAGCTGATAGTAACTCCAGGTCCAATTCATTAAGACAGGCCTTTGAAGGCGTTACAAAAGTCCCTAGTTGTGGATCTCATCAAGGAGTTAGTCCAAAGTGTCCCCCCTCCTGCTCTAACAGATGACCAATATAAAATATATAATATATACTCTCTTTCATTTACATAGAGACATGTAAAATCAATCATTGACACACTGAATATACAACAGTCAGATGAATGACACCATCACAACTTAACTGACATTAGTGTCTGTCCCCAGATGGACAATTATGCTACAGTAAAGTACATTTACAGGTGATAACATCATTGTCCTGCTTTAAGACATATTTTTACTGTCTGCTTCCAGTTGGATGTTCATTTACTAGCCCTGCAAATGATCATATATCTTACAATATCAAATCATATCTCAGTAACTGTCATAAGTGTATATCAGGATAACAGCATCCTACCTGTGCTCCAGAACAGGATCATCAATATCACTGCAGGTATCATATCTGTCTCTAACTGGGTCTCCACTGAGCTATACAAGTCTACTGTCATGAAGAGTGGAGTGAAGAGTGGACAATACTGCTAGGCTATATGACTTCTATCTCATTAGTTCATTAGGTCCTTGATGTGAGATAAACTTCGTAGCAACTTATCTTAGATCACTGGTTGAACTCAGCTCTGTTTTGAAATCACCCACAGGAAACTGATGACAGAGCAGCAAATGTTCACAGAGTGTGTCCTATAATATCACCTCTAACTTTCTACTGCTTGAGAGGGGGAGGGGGGAGGAGGATAGGAGAGGATGAGAAGAGGAAAGGGGAGGAGAGGAGAGGGAGGAGAAGAGGAGAGTGGGAGAATAGGAGGGGGGAGAGGGGGGGGGAGAGAGGAGGAGGATAGGAGAGGAGGAGAAGAGGAAAGGGGAGGAGAGGAGAGGGAGGAGAAGAGGAGAGGGGGAGAATAGGAGAGGGGGAGGGGGAGAGGAGGAGAAGAGGAGAGGATGAGAAGAGGAGAGGAGGAGAAGAGGAGAGGGGGAGAAGAGGAGAGGATAGGGGAGGAGAGGGGAGGAGAGAAGAGGAGAGAGAGGAGAGGAGAGGAAAGGAGAGGAGAGGAGAGGAGAGGAGAGGAGAGGAGAGGAGAGGAGAGGAGAGGAGAGGAGAGGAGAGGAGAGGAGAGAGGAGAGGAGAGGAGAGAGAGGGAGAGGAGAGGAGAGGAGATGGGGAGAAGAGGAGAGGGGGATGAGGGGGTGAGGTTCGTCTTCCACCATTCCACCCATGGGACTTTACCTTCTGTTATCAAGTGGGAGTTTCCACCATAGTTCTTATACCAGTCATTTCAGTTTAGGGAAGTGAACAAGTGAACACCTTAGGAGAAAGGAGACATAATTGAGACAGTGCTTAATTCTAGACTACAGTTCTGCGTCTGTGAAACAATATTATCACCTAGTGGCCGTAAGAGGAACTCTCCTGTCAGTATGTTTTCACTGCTGGCTCTTTACAACACATGACCTGCATACATGATATGATGTGTGAGTACTAAAAGCATATTAATATAGTATATTATATTCTAGAATATTTATTATATATGTGGGTCTGATAAGTAAACACTCTTAATGTGTGCTGTTTTATCACTAAGAAGAACATTGGGCAGGCACTATGTAACCAAACACATGTGGAACCTCATGATATGAGAGATAAGAAGTGTTTAAAAAGGTGAGTCTTGAACCCTGTAGACTACTACACTACTTCTGAAGAAGACCAGACTCCTTTCAGAATGAAGACTGCTATAGTTCTGACGGCGTTGCTGTTGGGTCATGGCTAGAAGGGATCCAGCTTTTGTCAGATTAACTTCAGATTTGACTTTTCATGGAAAGTTAGGAGAATTTGTGCAGCAGGTAGGTAAACCATGTGACGATTTGACCAAGGTAGCCTTGTGGTGGAACAATGTAAAGACCAGAGCCATTTCATCTATCTATCTATCTATCTATCTATCTATCTATCTATCTATCTATCTATCTATCTATCTATCTATCTATCTATCTATCTATCTATCTATCTATCTATCTATCTATCTATCTATCTATCTATCTATCTATCTATCTATCTATCTATCTATCTATCTATCTATCTATCTATCTATCTATCTATCTATCTATCTATCTATCTATCTATCTATCTATCTATCTATCTATCTATCTATCTATCTATCTATCTATCTATCTATCTATCTATCTATCTATCTATCTATCTATCTATCTATCTATCTATCTATCTATCTGTCTGTCTGTCTACACTAAATGACCAAAAGTATGTGGACACCTGCTTGTCGAACATCTCATTCCAAAATCATGGGCATTGATATGGAGTTGGTCCCCCCTTTGCTGCTATAACAGCCTCCACTCTTCTGATGAGGCTTTCCACTAGATGTTGGAACATTGCTGCGGGGACTTGATTCCATTCAGCCACAAGAGCATTAGTGAGGTTGGGCGATTAGGCCTGGCTCACAGTCGGCATTCCAATTCATCCCAAAGGTGTATGATGGGGTTGAGGTCTGGGCTCTGTGCAGGCCAGTCAAGTTCTTCTACACCGATCTCGACAAACCATTTCTATATGGACCTCGCACTGTGCATGGGGGCGTGTCATGCTGAAACAGGAAAGGGCCTTTCCCAAACTATTGCCATTAAGTTGGAAGCACAGAATCGTCTAGAATGTCATTGTATGCTTTAGCGTCAAGATTTCCCTTCACTGCAACTAAGGGGCTTATCCCAAACCATGAAAAACAGCCCCAGACCATTATTTCTCCTCCACCAAACTTTACAGTGGGCAATATGCATTGGGGCAGGTAGCGTTCTCCTGGCATCCGCCAAACCCAGATTCATCCGTTGGACTGCCAGATGGTGAAGTGGGATTCATCACTCCAGAGAAGGCGTTTCCACTGCACTCCAGCCGACGCTTGGCATTGCGCATGGTGATCTTAGGCTTGCGTGCGGCTGCTTGGCCATGGAAACCCATTTCATGAAACTCCCAATGTACAGATCTTGTGCTGATGTTGCTTCCAGAGGCAGTTTGGAATTCGGTAGTGAGTGTTGCAACTGAGGACAGATGATTTTTACGAGCCTCAGCACTCAGCTGTCCCGTTCTGTGAGCTTGTGTGGCCTACCACTTCACGCTGAGCCGTTGTTGCTCCTAGACATATACCTTCACAATAACAGAACTTACAGTTGACCGAGGCAGCTCCAGCAGGGCAGACATTTTACTAAATTACTTGTTGGAAAGGTGGCATCCTGTGACGGTGCCACGTTGAAAGTCACTGAGCTCTTCAGTACGGTCATTTTACTGCCAATGTTTGTCTATGGAGATTGCATGGCTGCGTGCTCAATTTTATACACCTGTCAGCAACGGGTGTGGCTGAAATAGCCGAATGCACTAATTTGATGGGGTGTCCACATACCTTCATAGTAGGTAATGTAGGCTACATCAATATACTGTAATATAGTGGGTAATGTAGCCTACATCAATATACAGTAATATAGTGGGTAATGTAGCCTACATCAATATACTGTAATATAGTGGGTAATGTAGCCTACATCAATATACTGTAATATAGTGGGTAATGTTAGCTAAATCAATATACTGTAATATAGTGGGTAATGTAGCCTACATCAATATACTGTAATATAGTGGGTAATGTAGCCTACATCAATATACTGTAATATAGTGGGTAATATAGCCTACATCAATATACTGTAATATAGCCTACATCAATTATAGAATATTCCTCAGCAGAATTCCTTGAATATTCCCTAACACTGCTTACCCCTGATAATACATTTACATTTACGTCATTTAGCAGACGCTCTTATCCAGAGCAACTTACAAATTGGTGCATTCACCTTATAGCCAGTGATACGCATTGTTGGGAGTGTGTGTGTGTCAGGATGGGGTGTGTGAAACCCAAATTTCACACATACACACATCTCACCTCCTAAACCCTATTCCCTGTTGGTTTTGTTCTCTCATTTCACATACATCCCCCTCTCCACACACACACACACACACACAAACCCCACGCACGCCCGCACACACACACTATAATGTGCTGTGGCAGCCTGCGTCCGTAGACAGGCGCGAAGGATCAAGTTTTCACCGAGTGTGCTACCGATATTCATAAGATAAGGCCGCAGAGGAGAGGGGGAGAGAAAGGGGTGTGGTGGGGGAGGGGAGGGGTTCTGTTGACGTCCTCTACCATTGGCTCGTTCAAATGGTGGGGGAGGGGCAGACACCACCATGTCCTCACCAGCTGTAG